>NC_134269.1:187899255-188171755 GCF_031893055.1 Leptodactylus fuscus
CTTTCCCGATCTGTGCCCCAGGTGAAGAGCTATCTGTGCCGGTACTGTAGCTCTTCATCGTCAGAAGGGTGTTTCTGACACTACGTCAGGAACGTCCTTCTGCACAGCAGCTCCTGTGCTGTACTATGTGAGTGGGAAGGAACGCTCCCTCCCCTCCTGATAGTGCTCGTCTATGGACGAGTACTGTGAGCAGAGGGAGGAGGCGTTCTTCCCCGCTCACACAGTATAGCGCTATAGGCGCTGCTCTGCAGAGGGATATTCTGTTAGGAACACCTTTCTGACTGTAAAGAGCTACGGTACCAGCGCCAATAGCTCTTCACCCGGGGCACAGATCGGGAAATCCGACAGTGCACTGAATTCAGCGCACTGTCAGCTTTCCAGCGGTATGTAACACCACATGTGCCCAAACCCATGAAAGGTCCTCTTTAATTCACCCATGCAACGTTTCAGCTCCATTCACTACAGAAAGTTGCTTGAGAAAGGGTGACAGCGACTCTAGTGACTGAAATGTTGAGGATAAGTACCTAAATTTTTTCACTATTTGTTAGAGCGCTGCCTGGATTTTGTTTTCAGATACATAGACAGATAAATACGAAATCTACAGCAGCACTCTGCAAACAGCACCAAGACCTATATAAGGAGAGAATGCATTGATGCTATTTGTTATATACACACACCTAAGGCCTTGTTCACATCTGCGTTTGATATACCAGTCATGGAGTCCGCTTGGGGACCCCCTGAATGGAATACTGAACACATTGACAAGCTTATGAAAGCACACGGACCCCATAGACTACAATAGGATTCATGTGTTTTGCGCGCGGTTTCCATACGGAACATGCAGAGAGAAAAATACTTCATGAACTACTTTCCTCTCCGCAAGACTGAAAAACACACGGACCCCATTCTAGTCACTTGTCAATGCGTTTGGTATTCCATTGGGGGGGTCCCAAAGCAGACTCCCTGAACGGAATACCCAACGCAGATGTAAACCGGGCCTTAATGTATTACTATTAGTTACTATCTATACATAGAAATTTGAGGTTCTTCGTATACATGATTGATCAAGCTTGTAAAAGCACATCTGCTACAACAAGGAGACCTCATTCAGATGGGACTCTACGCTAAAACATACCTCTCCTAGACCCAAGGCTATGGAGCATCGCTCTGCATGCTACTTGCCTTTTATTCACACTGTAGACCTATTCTGATCCAGGAGAGGTATGTTTTAGGTCGCCTTGTCATGGCCGATGAGCTTTTACAAGCTTGATCAAACATGTATATGAAGAACCTCAGATTTATATGCATAGATACTACAGACAGATCCATTTGTATAGGTCTACATGCTACTGTATATACTGAATGCTGCTGTAGTATTTGTATTTATTTCACTGGGATATGCTGTCTGAATTTTCTGTATAGATGGATGGACGGACATACGGATAGACAGACAGATAGCAAGATAGATACCCACTTGGTCATTTATTTGTATTTTGAGGAGGAATAGCAGAGGAACATTACACAGTCTCATAAAATTGTTATAGTATAGGGAATACTAGTATGTACTAGACATGTCAGGAGAGGTGACACGTAAAGTTTTCCTCCAATAATGATACAAAGTTTTTGCAGTTGCCTGTTCTTTCTGAAAATCTACAACCCTCTCACCTCAATAAGAGAGTTGCCACCATACTGAACCTATAACCCCGTCCATTCTACGTAGTCTCCATCAATATGTTTTTCCTCCGCTATACTACAATCTCCTATGACTTGTTTGGTTGTCTAAGCCTCCATGTTTACTGTCTGGCTCCGTAAAATCCACCTTCATGAAGATATGGAAGAGGAGATAGACACCTACATATTGGGATAAAGAAAACATCACTTTCACCAATCTTATCTTGACAGCAATATTCCTAGCTCTGATTCTGTGATATCCAGGTCTTTGAGAAGTGTCAGAAAACAGACGGTGGTAATATGACACTAAACTGACATTGACACATGTATCTCAGGGCATCAGAAATCCTTAATTTCCTGTCATAAATATAATGTTATGATTTTCAATTTTCAGTCCTTGCTTGACCATAAGACTAGAAAGCTTTCAGGATACAATGTACAAAAAAATTCTTTAAGAATGCGCTACGTATTTATTATTGTTACATTGTTCTTTCTGTTACAGCTTAAAGGGGCTTCTCCTAAGGGACATCCCATGAATGTCTGGTGAGGTGGGGTCGTATCGTTCAGCAGTGACCTCACCATGTTAAGCAGGGGTCAACAGACCCCCTTTTCCTAATATATAGGTAATCCATGAACATCTGACTAAGATAAGTTATGTTTACTTGTGAGCAGGATCCTTTTGATATTGAGAAACTAACCTTAGGGTAGGTCACTAATATCAGATTGGTGGAGATCCCTCATTCACCAATGCCAGATAATAGAGACATGGCTCCATACCCTATGAAGTGGCCAAGGTGGGTTACTATGATCAGGAAGGCCTTATGCTTCCGGCTCTGTACATTGTAAAGACTTCCAGTATCAGCTGTTGGTTGGGGATGTCGATCCCACTAATCTGATATCGATAACAAATCCTAAGTAAAATGCACTGGGTATGGACAAATCCACTGTGTGACTGAACAGATTTGGCTTGGGGCTATTCTTAAGTGCACTGTCTGAGAGATGCCGAAACATGGCACCAAAGGGACAGGCAGAGATGTGGTAGGGAATAGGCCGAGGTCATGGCAGGAAAAGTTTGTGCATCACAGTAATATAGACAGAGGTCAGACCAGGCAGAACAAATTAAATTAAATATAGCAATCAAGTAATCAAGCATTATAAGTTCAGACTCAGGTAACACAAGGAGAGGTCAGGGCAGGCAGAGTTTCTATATAATGGTAATCCAGGCAGAGATCAGAGCAGGGAGGAAAGATTCAATATAGTAATCAGTCAGAGGTCAGAACAAGCAGTACAAGTTCAGAGTCAAGTAACACAAGGAGAGGTCAGGGCAGGCAGAACAGATTCAATATAGTAATCAGGCAGATGTCAGAACAAGTGAAACAGGTTCAGAGTCAGATAACACAAGGAGATATCTTTTTGTTATACCGCTAATGCTTCCACAGTACTAAGCGATCTCACAAGGGGCATCATTCAAGTGTGGCAAGCCTTTTCTACTATACTATCTCCAGGCACTTCTCCTTCCCCCAAAATGCCTTTGGGCCTCCTTCCTAGTTGGGGGTCCTCTACTCTTCTAGACCACTGCTTTCCTTGGACTCACCTCCTCCACGTTCCTATCTGTTCCTCACTGACTGACACAGACCCTCCTCTGACATCCCTCTTGTCCAAGGGGGATCGCCATAGAGTGACCTTCTTCCACTCCCTGTCCTTCTGACTTTCCTACAGATCCTTCTTCCGCTCTATCCCCCTTTCGCTTAGTTTGAGAAAATCTCTGACTCTAACAAACCCTGGAATAAAACTATTCCCTATAAATATATCTTTTTAATCTCATCCCCCCCTTCCCCCCAAACCATACTTTGTTGATGAGTGGGAAAGGGAGTTGGGACTGGTATTCTCGCCCTCCTTTGTCAAACATATCCTGTTGTGTTTCCATGGTTTCTCTAGGTGTGTTAGGATTCAAGAAAATTTGTTTAAATTGCTCCCCAGGTGGTATGGAACCCCAGTGTTTCTCCATAAAATTAACCCCTCTATCTCTGATTGATGTTGGCACTGTGGTCTTTCCGAGGGATCTCTCTCCCACATCAAGGTCACGTGCCCCAAAATTAGTCCCTACTTGGAGGCGATCGAGAGGGAGATTAAGTCCATTTTCTATGTTGAATTGAAGCTATGACCTGAAACCATTCTCCTTTGGGTACCCTCTCCCAACTTTTCTCCCAGACGGTCATGCCTTATCACCTGGCTAACACAAGCAGCCAAGCTACTGATCCCTTAGATATAAAATACACATTTTTGCATCATACATTAAAGTGTCTTGTATGTAGAGAGCCGTATTCCAGCAACTAACCTCTGTGATACCATCACCTTGTATTCTGCTTACCATGTTATTTCTTCAGGTTTGGATTACATTCATGCTGGAGTATAATTAAGCTTTCTGGTTACATTGTATTATGACAGAGGATTCCGTTTAACACCTGGACCTTCCTGGCCTCTTACATACAATCTTGACATTAATAATTCCTTAAAGATCCACGTCATATTTTAGTGACTTTCTAATTAGCTTTTGTTTATTGTTTTTGGCACATTAGTGCTTGTGTTTTATTCATTTTACATACGACCTAATTAACACAATCTTTCATTTCCTCTAAAATAGGGAGTGAATTCAGCGCACAATCAGTTTTTCCAGTATCTCCCTGGTTCCAGAGATATTGATGCCATTAGTTTCGATACCAATATCACTGCGCTGTCAGATTCCAACATCACAACTGAATGTCATTGCTGGGCGGTGAGGAACATCGCCATGACTGTAAACTTCCATACAATGGCGTAGCAGGGGTAGCGGCTGCCACGGGGCCCGGGACATTAGGGGCCCAGCGACAGCCGCTTCCCCCGCAGGTTTTTTTTTTATTAATAGGCCGTTACCGGCTGGAGTTACTCCAGCCAGTAACGGGCCCTATTTACTTACCGATCCTGGCAGGGGCCGAGATCGGTAAGTGATGCCACAGGCCCCACAAGCACTATTATTATAATCGGGGGTCAGACCCCCGAGCATAATGATCGGAGGCCTGGGAGAGGTAAGGCCCGGGAGAGGTAAGATAACATAATAAACTGTGTTACTTCCCTCTCCACGCTCCGTACAGGCATCGGATCTAGTTGTCTGACGTCCCTGACGTCACATGACCGGGACCTGCGTCTTGGGTCATGTGACGTCCATACATCATTAAAGATTGCTGACACTGCCGAGGACTGCAGGGGAGCCGGGAGATAGGTAAGTAACAGTGTTTTTTCTATGTTTTCATCCCCCCCCCCCCCCCCGGTCTCCCATTATTATAGTCTGGGGTCTGAAAAGACCCCAGAGTATAATAATTCTTCATGGGTGTTCATTATTGGGCATAATACCGTGTACAGGGGCCACTATGGGGTATAATACTGTGTGCAGGGGCCACTATGGGGCATATTACTGTGTGCAGGGGACACTATGGGGTATATTACTGTGTGAAGGGGACATTATGGGGCATAATACTGTGTGCAGGGGCCACTATGAGGGATAATACTATGTACTGGGGCCACTATGGGGCATAATAGAGAGCACAGGAATGCAGCGGGGGATTCCTAGTTACGCCACTGCTTCTATAGTTAGTGGTTTTTCACTACCCAGGGATGACACCGATCTGCAAGGCCGGCCCCTCTGATAGTCCAGTAATATTGGTATCAAAAATTGGCATGAGGGCACATACATGCACAACTGAAAGTCTGCTGAATTCAGCGCAATGTCATATAACATTCTTAATCATAGAGAACATAAAAGGTCCTCTTGAAAGCCAAGGTTATGGCACACAAAATTACACATAACATAAGCTCATTCTGATGGCTGCAGGTTTTGTGCTCCTTCTAGCGTTGGGAACAGGTTCTGAGATCCTTTAGTGCTGAGTTCAGGACCTGAGCTCTTTCTAGTGATGGCTGCAGGTCCTGAGTGCCTTCTAGTGGTGAGTGCAGGTCCCGAGCTCCTTCTAGTGGTGACTGCATGTCCTCAGCTCCTTCTAGTGTTGGGTGCAGGTTCTGAGTGCCTTCTAGTGATGGCTGCAGGTCCTAAACTTCTTCTAGTGCTGAGAGCAGGTCCTGAGCGCCTTCTAGTGATGGCTGCAGGTCCTGAGCTCCTTCTAGTGGTGGGTGCAGGTTCTGAGATCCTTCTAGTGTTAAGTGCAGGTTCTGAGCGCCTTCTAGTGATGGCTGCAGGTCCTGCGCTCCTTCTAGTGATGCGTGAAGGTCCTCATCTCCTTCTAGTGATGGCTGCAAGTTTTCAGTTCCTTCTCGTCCTAGCTGCATGTCCTCAGGTCCTTCTAGTGTTGGCTACAGTATTGCAGAAAGTTTCCTTTGCAATCTACATCTATGCAGGGTATTTGAAGCTCTGTACCACAAAACACAAAGCTCTGACCACTATATAGAAATATTAACACATAAGTAAACTTTTCTATATTATTTCATAAATCTATAGTGCAGGTGATGGGAACATACTTTGCAAAATACTCCACTACAGCAAAGTATCTTCATATTTAAGTATTGCTCCTGTCTCTGCTTCTTATCTAATTGACTTCAGTCTGTACTCAGTACACAAGCAATCTCAGATTACAATGAGCTCTATGGAGAAGAAAGTGGGGAAGAGATGAAGAAGAAAGATATGAGGCTTCTATTGTCACTTTTGTCAGACTAAGGCTGGATTGTAATTCTTGACAACTCAGCTGTGCTGTGAATAAGACCTCTCTGAATATATTGCTGATGTTTCACTGCTTGAGTCCTGGATTTCCTCCCCTCCCCTATCCATAGAGTTCTATTGTACAGATTTCATCGATGACAGAAAGAGGGGAAAAAAGTGAAGACACAAGGCACTTTTCATATATAAAGTATATTATTAAGTGGTTTTTACCTTTATCTGCACTATGGATTTATGAAAAAATAAAATATTAGTTACTTTTTAAGCACAAAATTTGGACTGTATGATGATAGAAGTTGTACCTTCACCTTGAGGCATCTAAATCCCACAATCCAACCCTTATTATACACATATGCTCCATGAACAAATGTTCTGATGTCTTATGCTCCAATGACTTAATCCTTCTGTGGTTTGCAATATGTCAAACCTCTGCTCAATGTAACTCAAAAATAGACTTTGACTTGTTGAGTCTTGTTTCTAGAGCCATGTGCCAATAAACATTAGCGCAATGCTTCCACGCATGGATTATCATGTCCACTAGAGAAATGATACACGGAAACAGAGCCATGTACATACATTCAGCCACCTCTGTGACCAGAGCCTGTAGGGGAGAAAGCAGCAGAGACCAATCTCCGAATGCATTTTCCATGGCTGTAAAATATGATATATGGAGGGTGGACTGCAGCCGAATAGTTCAGGGGTCGTGATTGACAGATAAAGCCAGGGCTGCATTCCACATGAAGCTTGCGGTGCACTGCTTTATTCAAGAACAGTTCCCCTTGTCATGTTCGCCAGGGTAGCTGGAGAATTTAATAAGGGATCTTTTAAGCTTGGCTTTCATGGTTATTTTAAGCACTGCTCGCCAATTTAAGTGCACTGGTACGGTTACACTCGCTGCCTCGCTGTTCCGCTAGGAATTTTTTCCTCTGTCTTTCTCGCACAACTCTCAGATCAGCTCCAAGGACTCGTCTCATGTTTCCGATATGAGTTTAATAAATGTATTTTATGCTAAGTGCTCCCAATCTGGCCTGGGCTATTAGCACATACAGCCGACTTAGCCAGAGTTTTAGGCTACCCAGAGCCCTGTTTGCCTTCAGAGACATATTATTACTGCTCTGCTTTCCGATGAAGTCATTATTTGTTTATTAGGTATCTGGCGAATTACGGAAGTGATGGACGTGCATGGGAAGATACTGTTAGATAGAGGTTATGACTGTTCACAGAGCACAGGTGGTACCACCATGTTGTGTCAACACATTTCCATAACTGTAGCCTGTGTCCACCTCATACAAGGTCAGAAGGTCAGAGGTCGGTCAAAAATTGACAATTGCACTGAGCATTAAGAGCAGTTTTCACATTCACAAAGGAGACTTTTCTACTTGGATCTGCGTATCCAAATACAAGATGTTAAAGGGGCTCTATCAGCAAAAGCATGCTGCCAGAGCCCACATATGCGTGCATAGCCTTTAAAAAGGCTATTCAGGCACCGTAAAAGTTATATTAAACTACACCCCCCCACCCCCGTTTTAAACTAATAACCTAAAAAAGAATGTGATCTACTTACCGAACGTGCAGGCTGGGCGGGCATTCAGGGAGCGCCGTCTTCTTCATCCACGCCTCTTCTTCCTCCGACGTCCTCCGGTCACGTCCTCCTCCGGCGCTTGCGAGTGGACATGGCCTGGGCGCATGCGCAGTAGTAGAAGCCGCATGCTACTGTGCATGCGCCCAGGCTATTTTTTTAATATCAGTGTCCGTTTGCGAGGACGGGACCCGAAGACATCGGAGGAAGAAGAGGCGTGGACGAAGATGAAGACACACCCCGAATGCCCGCCCAGTGTGCACGATCCGTAAGTAGAGCACATTCTTTTTTAGGTTATTAAAACGGGGGGGGGGGGGGGGGGGGGTAGTTTAATATAATATTTATGGTGCCTGAATAGCCTTTTTAAAGGCTATGCACGCGTATGTGGGGCTCTATCAGCATGATTTTGCTGATAGAGCCCCTTTAAATTTGAATAATAATAATAATAATTAATAAATGTAAAAAGTAGAAGATATTGAAGATTGTGGAGCTCAGACAGAAGACCTCCCCTGCAATAGTTAAAAGTAGGTGCTTTAAAGGGATCTCTTACCACCTCCACCTGTTTTTAACCTTTAGTAGGTGCTTCTCCACTGATTCTGTTGCAGTTGGAATTTTTTCTCTAGTCCCCACCGTTCCTGAGCAATCTATGCTGTTAATTTCAGTACCACATTCTAATTAGGCTTTCTATTCTTAAGTGGGTGATGACAGGCTAGAGGGGCAGTCCCTGTCTGTCTGTTCCAGTCTAGTTCCACCCACCTGCCAGTAGAGAGCCTAACTAACATAATGGGTGCTGAAACTATCAGCGCCGATTGTTCAGGAACGGTGGGGCCTGGATAAAAAAATCTTATTGACAACTAGTGTTGTGGCAACTGATGAAAGATGCGATGAGATGGAATTGGTGGTGGTGGCAGTGAAAGATCTCTTTAAGGCTAAAGCTCCACGTTGCGGAAACGCAGCGTTTTTTCTTGCAGATTTTGCTGTGGATTTTTGAGCCAAAATCAGGAATGGATTTAAAGACTTCATGACTTGAGGTACAGCGCTATAGGCACTGCTGTGAAGAAGGACGTTCTTGACTGTAAAGAGCTACGGTACCGGCACTGCTGAATTCAGCGCACTGTCGGCTTTCCAATGGTATTTAACACTGCCTGTGCCCCAAGTCATGAAAGGTCCTCTTTAACAGAAGGGGATTTTCTAAGAGCTTCCTTTATATTTTCATTATTTATTTATTTTTTATTTGAATATTTCATTAATTATATATTTATATTATATTATAATAACTTCAAGTTATTCCTGAAACTGCAGCAAAATCTGCAACAAAACAATGTGCAATGTGGAGCCTTAGCCTAAATCGGTTTTCCAGAACTATTGATTCTTGTGGCCTCTTTACTGCTAACACTTAGCGCTGTACACTGAATAGTGGCTGTGCTTGGTCTTGCAGCTCAACCCCATTTATTTGAATAAATGAGCAGAAGCATGGCCACATGACCAATTAATGTGATGTCACTAGCCTGAGCAGATGAGGTGCAGCTCAATATTCAATGCAACTGTCTGAACTTCCGAATACTAGAAATACGTTACAAATTGGGGTCACTGGGGACCATCACTAGAAATTGTCGCCCGCTGCACCTTGAACAACCAGAGCAACAAGCTCAGAATATGGAAAGTTTACAATTATTTTGGTCTTTCTTAATGCACAAGAACAATGAACACAGTGACGTCAAATTACAGGGATAATAAACACAGTGATGTCAGAGTACAGAGATAATATATACAGTGATGTCACAGTACAGGGATAATAAAAACAGTGATGTCACAGTACAGGGATAATATACACAGTGATGTCACAGTACAGGGATAATATACACAGTGATGTCACAGTACAGGATAATACACACAGTGATGTCACAGTACAGAGATAATACACACAGTGATGTCACAGTACAGGGATAATACACACAGTGATGTCACAGTACAGGGATAATACACACAGTGATGTCACAGTACAGAGATAATACACACAGTGATGTCACAGAATAGGGATAATATACACAGTGATGTCACAGTACAGGGATAATATACACAGTGACGTCATAGTACAGAGATAATACACAGTGATGTCACAGTACAGAGATAATACACACAGTGATGTTACCGTACAGGGATAATAAACAGTTATGTCAGAGTACAGGGATAATAAACACACAGTGATGTCACAGTACAGGCAAGGTGCAGCTCAATATTCAATGCAGCTTGGTAAGAGAACTGCCGATTAGATGGGCATTACAAATTGGGGGTCACTGGGAACCATTACTAGAGGGTGCTTACTATATGCTAGTATATATTGAACTCTATAAGTAAAAAAAAACCCCTGTATATGCGATATGCAGGGCCCTCTAATGGTGATACAGACAGCTAACAATTTATGGTATGGTAGTTGAGATGCCTCTGTAAGCCAATTGCATATAGAGTCAAATATCCATGCACCTAGTATTTATCTCCTGTTTGTGAGGTACCCCGAGCACCTCTCCCCTCTCCAATGCTTGCTGGCTCTTCCTCTCTGTCTCAGAAGGGATCATATTTTTTATGCTGCGCAACAGAGCAGTTTCTCTGTACCAGAGCGCTGTGTGAAGACAGAAGGAATTACAGCACTTTCTTACACGTTATACTAGAGGGGCATGTAGGAAGCTGTAAAAAGAAGCAATGTCTGCTAGAGGTGAAAGAAATAATGGGAACTGTACATTTTTACAAGGCAATTCTACATAGTGTAAGCCCTAGCGGCATCAAAACAAATGTTCAGCATAGAACTGGCAAGATAATGAAAAATAACTACTTCTGGTCTATGGTGAGTATTTAGCACACATATAGGCATTTTTCTATAATTTTATTAGGTCAGAAAATGTCTACACATGAGATTTTGAGTTCTGTAACAGAAAGCTGAGCTCTAAGTACTTTAAAAAACAAATTGTGAAATTATTTAGCACAGAACGTACTGAGATAAAGCAACATGCTGAAATCCCATGACCCCCTTCAGCACAAAAAAAAAAAAAAATAGCCAACAGATGCCTCAACTATATATAAGAACTTGCAGGAACCATCAAGGTGTATCAAGTCAATGCTAAAATAATACAATCTCTCCTGAAATCTCTAGCATGTGCTGCGGGATGCCTCAGAGCCAGAAGCACATGCATATACATATGGCGGAGTGCGATCTAATTAGACCCTTTCAGCAGAGCACAACACTTGCTACAAATGATAGCTTGCATACAACTTATCTTATATCCCTTAAGAGCATGTACTAAGTAACCATTTCACGTCTTATGAATCCTTTGCCTATGCCCTGTTTTATTAAATAATGCAGGTAACCAAAGTTCCCATTCCTACTTATTGGGCTTTGTGCATATCCAGAACTGAAGAGCTCTACTACATACCTCCACATACAATAATAACACATTCTGAATTATATGTTAACCCTGCAATAAATTATTGGTCATATTAAGTAATCATGGAGCCCCACACTTGAAATTGGCCTCCATTCCACCTTCAGCAGCAAGTTCAGAATATGGAAAGTTTACTATTATTTTGGTCTTAGGCTGGTCTTACACGGCCGTAATGTAAGTCCGCAAATGGTCCGTAATTGAGGGTTTTCAATTGCAGACCATTTGCGGACACATTATATTCAATGTGGTCTCTTACACCACCGGATATTTTATCCGTGGTGTGCCAGGCCGCAACCGTGGTCCGCAATTTATAGAACATGTCCGTAATGGCCATGAATTGCGGCACTGCACGGACTTGCCCATGCGGCAGTTTACGGGCATCTGCGGTGTTTATGTTGCCGATCAGCAACTAGTGTTGCTGATCAGCAACTTGCAGACCGTACATTCAATACGGTCGTGTAAGACCAACAATAATACATACAGTGATATCACCGTAAAGGGATAATGAACACAGTGATAACAAACACAATGATATCACAGTAAAAAGATAATAAATACACTCATATCACAGTACAGAGATAATAAACAAAGTGATTAGGGATAGAGATGAGCGAACAGTGTTCTATCGAACACATGTTCGATCGGATATCAGGGTGTTCGCCATGTTCGAATCGAATCGAACACCGCGTGGTAAAGTGCGCCAAAATTCGATTCCCCTCCCACCTTCCCTGGCGCCTTTTTTGCACCAATAACAGCGCAGGGGAGGTGGGACAGGAACTACGACACCGGGGGCATTGAAAAAAATTGGAAAAAGTCATTGGCTGCCGAAATCAGGTGACCTCCATTTTAGACGAATAGTGGATTTCAAATCCGGGTCATATGAGAATGTGAACTTTGTGACTATGAGACAAGGATAGCTGTACAGGCAGGGATAGCTAGGGATAACCTTTATTTAGGGGGGAATGTTATTAAAAATAACTTTTTGGGGCTCTATCGGGTGTGTAATTGTGATTTTTGTGAGATAAACTTTTTCCCATAGGGATGCATTGGCCAGTGCTGATTGGCCAGAGTACGGAACTCGACCAATCAGCGCTGGCTCTGCTGGAGGAGGCGGAGACTAAGATCGCTCCACACCAGTCTCCATTCAGGTCCGACCTTAGACTCCGCCTCCTCCAGCAGAGCCAGCGCTGATTGGCCGAATTCCGTACTCTGGCCAATCAGCACTGGCTAATGCATTGTATTGGCGTGATGAAGCAGTGCTGAATGTGTGTGCTTAGCACACACATTCAGCTCTACTTCATCGGGCTAATAGAATGCATTGGCCAATCAGCGCTGGCCAATTCATTCTATTAGCTTGATGAAGCAGAGTGTGCACAAGGGTTCAAGCGCACCCTCGGCTCTGATGTAGCAGAGCCGATGCTGCACAAGGGTTCAAGCGCACCCTCGGCTCTGATGTAGCAGAGCCGAGGGTGCACTTGAACCCTTGTGCACCCTCGGCTCTGCTACATCAGAGCCGAGGGTGCGCTTGAACCCTTGTGCACCCTCGGCTCTGCTACATCAGAGCCGAGGGTGCGCTTGAACCCTTGTGCAGCCTCGGCTCTGCTACATCAGAGCCGAGGGTGCGCTTGAACCCTTGTGCACCCTCGGCTCTGCTACATCAGAGCCGAGGGTGCGCTTGAACCCTTGTGCACACTCTGCTTCATCAAGCTAATAGAATGCATTGGCCAGCGCTGATTGAAGAAGAGCTGAATCTGTGTGCTTAGCTCAACTACTCCACCGGTGTAGTTGAGCTAAACATACACATTCAGCACTGCTTCATCACGCCAATAGAATGCATTGGCCAGCACTGATTGGCCAGAGTACGGAATTCGGCCAATCAGCGCTGGCTCTGCTGGAGGAGGCGGAGTCTAAGGTCGGTCCTGAATGGAGACTGGTGTGGAGCGATCTTAGACTCCGCCTCCTCCAGCAGAGCCAGCGCTGATTGGTCGAGTTCCGTACTCTGGCCAATCAGCGCTGGCCAATGCATTCTATTAGCCCGATGAAGTAGAGCTGAATGTGTGTGCTTAGCACACACATTCAGCTCTACTTCATCGGGCTAATAGAATGCATTGGCCAATCAGCGCTGGCCAATGCATTCTATTAGCGTGAACTGAGTTTGCACAGGGGTTCTAGTGCACCCTCGGCTCTGCTACATCAGATTGCTACATGATGTAGCAGTGCCGAGTGTGCATCAGATGTGTAGTTGAGCAAAACTGACTCAGCACTGCTAAGTCTCTGCATTCGCATAGGAATGCATTGGCCAGCTTTCGGCCAATCAGCGCTGGCTCTGCCGGAGGAGGCGGAGTCTAAGGTCGGACCTGAATGGAGACTGGTGTGGAGCGATCTTAGACTCCGCCTCCTCCAGCAGAGCCAGCGCTGATTGGTCGAGTTCCGTACTCTGGCCAATCAGCGCTGGCCAATGCATTCTATTAGCCCGATGAAGTAGAGCTGAATGTGTGTGCTTAGCACACACATTCAGCTCTACTTCATCGGGCTAATAGAATGCATTGGCCAATCAGCGCTGGCCAATGCATTCTATTAGCGTGAACTGAGTTTGCACAGGGGTTCTAGTGCACCCTCGGCTCTGCTACATCAGATTGCTACATCTGATGTAGCAGTGCCGAGTGTGCATCAGATGTGTAGTTGAGCAAAACTGACTCAGCACTGCTAAGTCTCTGCATTCGCATAGGAATGCATTGGCCAGCCTTCGGCCAATCAGCGCTGGCTCTGCCGGAGGAGGCGGAGTCTAAGGTCGGACCTGAATGGAGACTGGTGTGGAGCGATCTTAGACTCCGCCTCCTCCAGCAGAGCCAGCGCTGATTGGTCGAGTTCCGTACTCTGGCCAATCAGCACTGGCCAATGCATTTCTATGGGGAAAAGTTAGCTTGCGAAAATCGCAAACTGACAGGGATTTCCATGAAATAAAGTGACTTTTATGCCCCCAGACATGCTTCCCCTGCTGTCCCAGTGTCATTCCAGGGTGTTGGTATCATTTCCTGGGGTGTCATAGTGGACTTGGTGACCCTCCAGACACGAATTTGGGTTTCCCCCTTAACGAGTTTATGTTCCCCATAGACTACAATGGGGTTCGAAACCCATTCGAACACTCGAACAGTGAGCGGCTGTTCGAATCGAATTTCGAACCTCGAACATTTTAGTGTTCGCTCATCTCTAATTAGGGATAATAACCACTATGTCACCGTACAGGGATACCACACACAGTGATGTCATAGTACAGGGATAATAAACACATTGATAGAATAAGATAATCCTTTAATAGTCCCATCATGGGGAAATTCAGACACCGTACAAGAATAATAAACACAGTGATGCCTCAGTACAGGGATAATACTCACAGCATTGCCACAGTAATGGATAATGCACACAGTGATGTCACAGAACATTAATTTTGTGACCAGTAATGTCACAATAGAGGCATAATGTGTACAGTGATGTAACAGGATGCTATCTATACACCATGTAAAAAAGTACTGTAGCCTGCAATTTCCAATCTGGCCACTAAACCCAATATGCTGACACTTTCTAATTTTGTAGGGGTTTTCTTTGCAGCAGTCACCTCAATGACATCACAGACAGGATTACAATGGAAGATAACACATCTATAGTCAACTTCATAACACCTACTACTGACAACATATTGCATAGAACTTTACAGATATTGTCATCACGATCTAAATGCCCTACCAGTATGTTTTTAAAGTATGAAAGGAAAACAACACAAACAGAGGTGCAGATGTCCTTGTCTGGATTCGAACCCAGGACCACAGTGTTAAACACTGAGCCACCATACTTCCCAATAGAAAAGAGATGAAGTCACCGCTTATCTCCTCCCTCTCCATGCACAAAGTATATATCAAAAACTCCCACATAAATCTCAGTGAGTCAGCTTCAGATTATTGCTGCCACGACTATGCTGTAAAGTGTATCACTAATGCTGTAAATAGAGCAGAGACGCTCAGGCAATTCAATTTCAATTTTGAAGGAAATATAATGTAAGAATAATGACATGGGAACACACAATTTTCAGGGGGGGTTTCCCTTTAGGTTTATACTGAAAGTCAAAATCAATGCACGTCCTCTTTGCCGTTGTACTGGTAGGTACATAAAGCCACTGAATCATTCAATTAGATCAATTTGGATAACAAAGTGTTACACTTGCTTGGCGAATGAGAGCGGCGCGGCGGTGAACCTTACCTTGATCAGTCCTAATCAGCTTTGGGCAGAATCCGTATCAAAGCATCTAGACGTAGGATGGTTGAAAGATGTGAGTTAGACTTTCTATACAAGACTCGTCACCGTCCCAGAGGGGGGTCTATATCTGTGCCACCTGCAAATCAAGGAGAAATATATTGGGATGAACATTATAATGCTCGAGAACTTGAAACTTGGTGTCTGCCCTAAGGGTATTTTTGTTCTGACTTGTGGGAATAAAATACCTTTGCATATGAAATGTGTCTCTTCACTATACTGGAAACTCAACAAGAAGAGAGAACGCATTGCGAGAGATTTTTTGTGGGTCACCTTCAAAGGCCTAGATATTTTAAAACATATGAGAAACATTCACAATCCACTTATATGAACCCTTTACGTCAGTTGTCGGGTTCTTTAAATTAACCCTGTAAATGAAATGTGAAGATTTTTTTTATTACCTTTTACTTAGCAAGAAAACTGTGAATATTATACTCAAATAGATATATACAGAGAACATGGTCCCGAAGCAAAAATCATAATGAGGCTCAATATTATTCCCATCATCCCCTGATCATGTCCTCCTCACTCTGCCTGGTGGTAAATAAAGGTACTGCAGCCTTTGATCTAATCCGGCCCAGTGAGAAAAGGTTTCCGGAAAGTAAAGTGTGTCAATAATCAATCCCCAGTGATCCATGGATATAAGAGGTATGTTCCCCCACAGGAATGCTCAGTGATTTTGACTCTAAGGCTGGTCTTACACGACCGTAGTTTTACACCGCAAATGGTCCGCAATTGCGGGTTTAAAATTGCGGACCATTTACAGTCCCATAGTTTTCAATGAGGCCTCTTACACGACCGTAGATTTTGTCAGTGGTGTGGCGCACCGCAACCGTGCTCCAGCCAGTATACCGCATGTCCGTAATAGACGTGCTTTCACGGCACAGCACGGAAGGTCCAATAGAAGTCTATGGGCGCATGCATTTTTGCGGATACACACAACACATGTTCAGTGTGTATACATAATTGTGGATGTCAACATATGTGCTTTGTGGTGTGTTTTGTTTTTTGCAGATCCGCGTAATACTGATACACATGGAACGTTGCAGATGCACTTTGCGGTTGGGCACGGATATCTGCGGAATGAGTTTTTAGAGGGAAATTTGTGTTGCGGATCCGCAAATTGCAGACCGCAAAAACCACTAAGGTCGTGTAAGACCAGCCTTAGGGTTAGTTCACACAGCGTTTTTTTGCAGGCAGATTCTGACAACTAGTTTTCTGAGTTATAATGGAAATCTATGCCAGTTCCTAACTGTCGTAGATTTCTAATCTGGTGCTGGGATGTCCGGCTGATTTCTGAAGAGGCCAGGGCCTCTTCATAAATCTCTTGTTCCCTGCACCAGCCAGGGCCTTTGCTAAGACTGATGTATGATACACCAGTCATAATAGATCTGCTCCAATGGGTCCACACAGCACTGCATTACGCAGAAATCTCTTGTGCCTTGCACTAGATGGCGCCTATATTAAGCCAGGGGTATGATGTCCTAAGGGGACCTTTCATGTCCTCAGGCACACGTGATTTTATATATTGATAGAAAGGCGACAGTGCACTGAATTCAGCGCACTGTCGGGTTTTTTAGCGGTATATAAAACCGCATGTGCCTGAAGACATGAAAGGTCCTCTTTAATAAATCTGTCCCAGCGGGTCCACAAACCCCTCTATTACCTATTCTATACTATAGTTGTTATTCTGATACTACAGATACATCTTTTGTTACCTTTCCTCTGGAATTCAGATATGCTGAGATAAGTGGGATGAGATGTCCAACATGAATTATGCTAGGTGGTGTGAGATAGCCAAAAAGTTTTTTCCAAGGTTGGTTTGGTCATCTCACCCCACTTATTTTAGGATATCTTAAGCTAAGGGGAAAGGTAAGAAGGAACATATCTGTATATTATAGTAACATTTAATACTGAAGTAGAGAATAGTACGGTATCTCTAAGGACCTCTATAACAAGACACAAGGACACAACAGATTTAACTATACAATTTAGCAATTTTCTCTTTTTGGCAAATAGAGGACACAGAGTTTCTGTTCAGCATAAGAAATAAAACCGGCATAGGGTTCATCCAGGGACAATCGCGGGATCCTACCTGCTGATAATTCATTCCATTGATTCATTTCTCACTGAATCCTTGCAGTAATTTCGCACCCCCCCCCCCCAGGGAGGGCAAATAATTATTATGGTCTCATAATACATGGGCACTTCATTTGATGCGGAAAACATGCGGTTTAATTACTTGATTTAGATCACATTGGCAAAAGAAGAAATAATTCGGCTGAAACATTACTTTTAATTATGTAAATTTATATTCGAAAAGCCGAATTTACAAAAAGCAATAGCATAAATTATTTATTTGCCTATTAAGCCGGAGTATAAATTATTAGGTTAATTGACTGACAGCATTTCTTAAATATGCTTATGAGTATATTCATGCTGTTGTGATAAGTTCACATTTCCCCTGCACCCTTCTCAGCTGTCACTTACTTCCAATGTCTGTCACTCAAGTCTACAGAGCTGCGGCGAGGAGCAAAATAATGGAAGCCGAGAACACAGGGAGATATTTAAATTCGCACATGACACAATAAACCGCGGAGAGGACGGAGGCAGAACCCTGTTTATTGCTGTAATGTGGAGGGAAAGGACTATTCAAATATTCCAGACTCATCCTATTCATTCAATATATTGTATTATAGGCCGGTGTTTCTCAACTTTTTTGAGCGAAGTACACCCTAGTAAAAAAAAGTCCCAACTGACTAAACCCAAAGTATCTATCACTATATAATATACAGTATGTATAATGGTGCCCTTAGTGTCCCCACACAGTATAATGGTCCCTATGGTGCCCCCAAGCCCAGTATAATATGGTCCACTAAGTGTCCCCATACCTAGTATAATATAATGGCCCAATCAAGTTCCCCCTACCCTAGTATAATGGTCCCCTCAGTGCTCCCTCCCCCAGTATAACGGTCCACCTAGTACCCCCAGTAAATGGTCCACTTAGTGCCCCCTCGACCCAGTAATGTCCAATGAGCAAGTGTTGAGCTATTCATTGCAAAAAATGAGAAAAAGAAAACCTGGTACTACTGAAGTCTATAATAGCATAAGTACACTTATAAGTACACTTGGTAAGACACTCGTCCAGGCCCTCATAATCTCCTGCTTAGATTACTGTAACACTCTTCTCCACGGACTCCCAATAAACAACCTCGACCCCCCTCCCCACCAGTCCACCTTAAACTGTGCTGCTTACTTAATTCACCTCGCCCTCTGTTCGTCATCGGCTGCTCCCCTCTGCCAATCCCTTCACTGGCTACCCATAGCCCAGCGAATCGAGTTCAAGCTACTAACGCTAACATGCAAAGCCATTCACAACCTGTCCCCTCCATATATCTCTGAACTAATCTCCCACTAACTGCCCACACGTAACCTCAGATCCTCCAACGACCTCCTACTCCGCTCTGCTCTCATCCGCTCCTCACACAACCATCTCCAAGATTTCTCCCGTGCATCCCCCATACTCTGTAACTCCTTACCACGACACATAAGACTGACCCCCACAATCACAGGTTTCAAGAAGGCCCTGAAGACTCACCTACTCAAGAAGGCCTACAACCCCCAATAACACTATCACCACACCACCATCTAAACAGCCTCTCCCCTCACCTTTTGTCGCTAGCCCTCTTCCCTCATAGATTGTAAGCCCTAGCGGGCAGGGCCCTTTATGCCACTGTGCCAGTTGGCCATTGTTAGTATTAGAATAAAGGACAAGTAAGTCCTTTATTCCATAACCAGTAAAAACAGGATTGGGGGAGAGAGTAACGCAATAATAAAGCAGGCAATGATCCAGGGTACTATTGGTCCTCTTGGGCTCTACATTTAAAGAGGACATTTCACCACCTTTACCAACTCAAGTTCTTTTCATCCTCTAATAGGTGCTGCTTCATGAATTTCAGTGCAGTTGGAATTTTTTTCTAGCCCCCGCCATTCCTGAGCAATCAGTGCAGTTAGTTTTGGCGCCTGATAAGTTAACTAGACTTTCTAATGACACGTGGGTGGCATCAAGCAGGGGTGCAGACAATGTCAGAACTCAGAATCACATCTTTTTACCAGCTCCTGCCTGACACCCCCCTTCCCCCATAGAGAGTTTAGTTAGCATATCAGGCAACAAAACTAAGAGCACTGATTGCGTGAGAACGGTGGGTGCTAGAGAAAAAAATTCAACTGTACCAGAATCAATGAAGTGGAGCCTATAAAAGAATGAAAAGAGCTCAAATTGGTGCAGGTTGTCAAAGGCCCTCTTTAAAAAAAAGTGTAGGAAACGATTCACAGAAAGGTAGTAGTTTAACACATAGGATGGTGCTAGAAAAAATATTTTTTATTTTCCAGATTGGAAATAATGGTATCTTAGGCTATATTCACACAACTGTGAAAATTCTCAGTAGTGTTTTTATTAGCTGAGTAGGCATTCCATGTTGTATCACGTGCTCGTGCTTCTGATCTGTCAAAAAAGAAGCTCTACTACTCTACTCTTTCACGAATCGCGGACAGTACTCAGCTGTGAATTCTGATCATGTGAATAAAGCCTTGGAAGTGATCTTATTACTGTGTATTAATAGGCACAGAAATTATTCCAAGAATTGTACAAATGACCAGGGGACATCCTTTACGTTTAGCGGAAAGGCATTTCAGAATTTAACACAGGAAGGGTTTTTTACAGTTCGAATAGTCAAGTTATGGAATAACCTCAAATGTTATAAATGTAAATAGACAACTCCCCCCTTAAACAATTTAAGGTGTAATCAACTTTTATTAAATTTTTTGTCAAAAACAAAACAAGAATATCACACAAAGAAAAAGGGCCAAGCGCCCAAGGTCCCGCTTGGCGGCCACACAGGGCCAGAAATAGGGAAAGTACCAGGGGGAAGGCCCCCTCACTACAAAAACAGATACTGGGAACCAAAATAACAGTTTAACAGAAGCAGGGTAACAACCCCTGGCGAACCGGAGGGGGGGGACAGACAACATAAGAAACAGGGAGGAAAGGACACAACTGACAGGAGACAAGGGGGAGAGGAAAGAGATCACTGAGGAGGCAGGACAAAAAAGGATACGCTCCGGCCTTCCCGGGGCTCAACTAAAAACGGATGCAAACTCCGAGGTCTCTTGAAACACCACCCACGGCCGCCAGAGGGTTTCGAACTTAGAGGAATCAGGAGAGTCCATCGCAACCAGATATTCCATTCTACGGATAAAGAGAAATTCCTGGAGCCATTCCGTAAGGGAGGAAGGGACAGGACTGCGCCAGTGGCGTGGGATGACCGTCCTGGCGGCCGTGAGGAAGTGTCGCAGGATATCGCCTTTCACCTTGGATAATTTACCTGGAATGAGTGAGAGAAGTGCTACCTGGGGGGATGGTGCCAGGGTGCGGCCAGAGACCTTATTATATAGAGAGAACACCGCAGACCAAAAAGGTTGGATCCCACTGCAGTCCCACCACACGTGGAAAAAGGTACCCTCTGCAGCCCCACAGCGCCAACATAGATCAGAAACCGCAGGGTAAATTTTGTGAAGGAGGGTCGGACATCGATACCATCGGGTCAGGAGCTTGTAATTCTTCTCCTGTGCACTACAGGGTAAAGGTAATTTGTGGCATAGGAGGAAGCATCGGTCCCAATCAGCAGCAGAGAGGCGGACGCCTAAATCAGACTCCCAAGACCTAGTATAGGGCGGAGGCCCAGGAGTGATGGTTTTCAGGAGGCAGCTATAAAGGAGGGAGAGAGCACGAGGAGGGGTCTCAACCTGTGCTAGCAGGCTTTCCAAATCCGTGGGGGAAGAGGAGAGGCAGAGCTGTAACGAAAACTTGCGCCAAAAGGCAACCAGCTGGTGGTACTCCAGCCAAGAAAGAGCGGAGTCCGGGCAGGCGACCTGGAGGTGACTGAGGGTAGGGAGAGAGGGAGATGAGCCCAAAATGGAACCGAGACGAACATCATCGGGGGCAGACCAGCCCAGGAAGCGTCGGGCTGTGAGACCCGGAGGGAACATGGGATTCCTAAATAGAGGGCTAAGGGGTCCAGGGACCCTAGCCAAACCAGCAGACTTGCAGAGGCCATCCCAAACCGAGAGAAAGTGTGAGGCTAACGAAGATGAGCGAGCCGTGGCGGGACGGAAATGGGAGGGAATCCAGGGGAGGGAAGGAAGATAAGCAGAGGTGAGTTCCGCCTCTATAGAGACCCACTGTTTATCACTAAATCTATACCGCCAATCTAGCAAACGCAGAAGAACCGCGGAACGATAGTATAGGAGGGGATCTGGGAGGCCAGCGCCGCCCTCAGTCTTGCGTCTGATGAGAGTGCGGAAGTGGATCCTGCTACGAGAGGGGCCCCAAACAAACCGGCCAAAGAGAGTCTTAAGGGCAGAAAAGAAACGTCTAGGGACGGGGATTGGGAGGGCTTGGAATAGGTACAGAAATCTGGGGACAATATCCATCTTTAGAACGTTGATACGCCCAAACCATGAGAGCCCTAGTGAGCCATAGGAATGCAGGTCAGAGGACGTTTTTGCCAGAAGGGGAGAGTAATTAAGATCTACCAGGTCCTTGGGGATAGAGGAAATCTGGATCCCCAGGTACTTAATGGAACGGGATTGCCAACGAAAAGGGAACAGGTTAGACAGATGGGCAACTTCCGCTGGTGGTAAAGAAATATTCAAAGCCTTGCTCTTCGTCAGGTTAACTTTGAAATTGGACACTGCACCGAAACGTTGGAATTCGTCTAAAATGGCCGGGAAGGAAAGGCGGGGTTGGGCCACGTAGAGCAGGAGGTCGTCGGCGTAGAGGGCAGTTTTGACCTGAGAGGCACCGACTGGGCACCCAACTACATCGGAGCGGCTTCGGAGAGCTACCGCCAAGTGTTCCATAACAAGGGCGTAAAGAAGGGGGGATAGGGGGCATCCTTGTCTAGTACCATTACGGACCAGAAAAGGGTCGGAAATAATGCCGTTCACACGGACACTGGCAGAGGGGGTCCCATAAAGCGACAAAACCCTATGAAGGAAGATCGGGCCTACTCCCACCTGTTCCAGGGGGCGCGCAAAAAGCCCCAGTGGACTCGATCAAAGGCTTTTTCTGCATCGATCGATAAGAGACAGAGAGGGAAGGTACGCGAACGGGCGGCATCCATAACCAGAAGTGTCTTATTCAGATTATCGCGGGCTTCCCGGCCGGGAATAAACCCGACTTGATCGGTGTGGATGAGAAGGGGCATGAGAGGGGAGAGACGGTTAGCTAACATCTTAGCGTAGAGCTTAATGTCCACATTTAAAAGAGAGATGGGGCGGAAATTGGCGCAACAGGTAGGGTCCCTGCCAGGTTTGGGGATCACAGTGATCAGCGCAGCGAGAGATTGAGATGCGAAGGGGGTATCCCTGCCCAGGCTATTAAACGTTCTGAGCAAGAGGGAAGATATCTGTTCTTTATGTAGCTTATAGAAGCGGGGCGTAAAACCGTCAGGGCCAGGGGATTTGCCTGTCGGGGTAGATTGGATCGCAAGGGCCAGCTCCTCCTCAGTGAAGGGAGCGTCCAGGGCTAATCTATATGTGGGGGAGATCGTGGGGAGAGCTGTCTTCCGTACATAGTTACGAACATTAGATAGGGCTGTCGCAGGGTCTACTGTGTCACTTGATTCTGCCAAATTATAAAGGGACTGGTAATAAGTGCGAAAGGCCTCGGCAATGTCTGTAGGGTCATGAAGAGGGCCGCCACTGTCGCCCCAGATATGAGGGACATAAGTCCTGGCCACACGGGGATGCAGACGTTGAGCGAGCGAGTGGCTACACTTGTCCCCTTAAACAATTTAAGAACCAATAGTACTATCTTCATATCTCTCCCTGTGAATGAGGTAAGCGTAAATTGTATCTTCTCACATTCTCTAATAAAATAAATCTATCTATATTTTCATCTCTGTTGCTAAGTAATGTAGATATTACTATCTTCTCAATTCTCTATGTGAATAAAGTAAGCACAGATAGTACTATATTGTCTTTTCTCCCTATAAATATAGTAAGAACAGATAGTACTATATTGTCTTCTCTCCCTATAAATATAGTAAGCACAGATAGTACTATATTGTCTTCTCTCCCTATAAATATAGTAAGCACAGATAGTACTCTATTGTCTTCTCTCCCTATAAATATAGTAATCACAGATAGTACTATATTGTCTTGTCTCTCTATAAATATAGTAAGCACAGATAGTACTATATTGTCTTCTCTCCCTATAAATATAGTAAGCACAGATAGTACTACATTACCTCGTCTCCCTATAAATACAGTAAGCACTGATAGTACTATATTCTCTTTTCTTCTCTCCCCATAAATATAGTAAGCACAGATAGTACTATATTGTCTTCTCTCCCTATAAATATAGTAAGCACAGATAGTACTATATTGTCTTCTCTCCCTATAAATATAGTAATCACAGATAGTACTACATTGTCTTGTCTCTCTATAAATATAGTAAGCACAGATAGTACTATATTGTCTTCTCTCCCTATAAATATAGTAAGCACAGATAGTACTATATTGTCTTCTTTCCCTATAAATATAGTAAGCACAGATAGTACTACATTGCCTCGTCTCCCTATAAATATAGTAAGCACTGATAGTACTATATTCTCTTTTATTCTCTCCCCATAAATATAGTAAGCACAGATAGTACTATATTGTCTTCTCTCCCTATAAATATAGTAAGCACAGATAGTACTATATTCTCTTTTCTTCTCTCCCCATAAATATAGTAAGCACAGATTGTACTATATTCTCATCCATCCCTGTAAATAAAGTAAGCAAGCATAGCACTATTTATCTTGTCATCTATGCATGTAAGTCATGTAAGCACAGATAGTACCATCTTATAATCTCTCCCTGTAAATAATTTAAGCACAGATAGTATGATCTATCTTCTCACCTCTCCCTTTAAACGATGAAAGAGTACTATTTATCTTAATGCTCCTGGCTCTAAATAATGTAGTACTATATTCTAATTTTCCCAGTAAATAAAACAAGCACAGATAGTACTACCTTCTAATCTTTTCCTGTAAATAAAAAAGCACAGGTTATACTATCTTCTCATCTCCCCCAGAACTGACTTATACTCTCCACCTGTAAATAATGTAAGCACAGATGGTACTATTTATCTTCTCAACCCAATAAATAACATTAGTAAGCACAGATAGTACTATTTATCTTCCCATCTCTCCCTGAATATAATGTAAGCACAGAAAGTACTATCTTCTCATCTCCCCCTGCAAATAAAGTAAGCACAGACAGTACTGACTTATACTCTCCACCTGTGAATAATGTAAGCACAGATAGTACTATTTATCTTCTCATCCCTTCCAGTAAATAACATCAATAAGCACAGATAGTACTATTTATCTTCTCATCTCTCCCTGTATATAATGTAAGAACAGATAGTACTATCGTTTAATCTTTCCCTGTAAATAGAGCAAGCACATGTAGCACTATTTTCTAATCTTTCCCTGTAAATAAAATAAGAACAGATAGTACTATCTTCTAATCTCTCCTAGTAAATGATATAAGCATGGATAGTAATACCTTCACACCCCTCCCGGTAACTAATATACACGTATACACTTCTGCCTCTTTGACTATCCATTTGTAGTGAGTATTGCTGCAGGCAGTCACATTTATTGTCTAGGTAATAGAAGCAGCAAACTCCTGATAGAGAGGACTATGAAAAAACACCTGGCGGATTATCTTAGACCCTGGAAAGATAAGTATTTTATTAACAAATGGGTTTTCTGTCAACATGTAACTGTTAAGCAAAGTTAACTGAAGTTTTCTTATCTGAGGTTCACACTAGCGTTCAGGTTTATGTTGGTGACCCGAAAAAAGAAGTCTATGGAGAGGGGAGAAGGCAGCTGGAAAATAAACAAATACCTGTAGCTACAAAACTCTACTACTCTGTGAGTGAGGGAAAACTCTATTAACACTGATACATTTCAAGGTAAGACAAATCAAATCAAAAAAGCTTTATTGGCACGTCCGAATAGATATTTGGCATTGCCAAAGCTAGTAAAGTGTGTTTGTGGGGGGAGAGTTGGATTCGGGTGGGTGAGTGGTGGGTATGGGGGGGGTGGGGTGGGTGGTTTGGGGTATAACAGTCTCAATTTACAGCCTCCTCCCCATCCATAGACTTCTGTGTGTGAGGTGAATACACAGATGGATTCTATGCAAATAAACAGACAGAGTGAAGATAAGGAGAAGGAGAACAGCCTGATAACTGGAGAAGGAAACAGATTTCTTTAATAAGATATATTACAAAGTTTCTTATATTCTCCTGTACTATTCATTTATGGAAAGTTATTTTATAATTGGAGGTAGACTTTAAGGCTAGCCAGTTGTGATAATTCCCTACAGTATGTATATAATATAATGTGGATTGTGACTATGTATAATCCTTGGGAAAGTTGCCCAGTGGGAGTAAGCATACTTCCGGTAAAGTGCTGTGAACACATTAGGAGACATTTCTTTCTCCCAGAAGATCATAGTCTAATAGTCTAATTGGTAAAACTAATATCAGGAGGTCACATAATATATACAATACAAAGACACACAATGCACTAGATGCAATGTAATAGGACATCCATTAGTGTCTAGGAGATGTGCTTGTACGGTGTCATTTATTTCTATGCGATACGCTGCAGATCTTTGCATAGTCTATTTCGGAGTTAATATTTCTCCCGATGGCACAACAGTCTGTATCAACATGCTGTTCTTTCTCTTATAATGATGATTACCATTATTAACAGTCATTTATATAGCGCTGTGTTATTCCGTGGGAATGACATATGGAAGTAGAACAAACAGATGGAACATTCTTCCTATACGGTACTGCTGTATGTAGCTGCCATTCATGACAGTCAGGTGTGACTGGATTATGTCACTTAAGCGTCATTTTACAGCTAAACTCACACATACTCATGTACAATATGTCTCTGACAATGTGCTCATTGTACATATGTGTATCACAGACCAATGGCACATCAGGCTCTGTTCACACTAGTGCCAATGCTTCCATTCATAGTGAAGCCATGGCTGCTATACAAGATTATTTTCATACGGATCCTCAACTCTTGAGAGTTCCAAGTTTACAGCAGAAATCGTAAAGGGGTATTTTGGTAAGGATGGGTAACTTGCTGATCATAGACGTCAAACTTCTGGGACCCCCGCTGATCCAGAGATGGAGCATCTTCTCAGACATGTGTGACTGCTCCAATCACTTCTATGGGACTTTTATGGAGATAAGTCAGCACTGTAATCTTCTTCAGTCCTACCGAGAATGAATGGAGCGCATGCTCACCTGCTGCTCCATCCAGGCGGGGAATATGGTACCCTAGACCAGGAGTAGACCATAACAGGAAATAGAATTCCCCCCATTCTTCTGATTAAAACTCTTTAAACAAGAGAAAAGTAAGGAATCGCATAAGGAATCATTTGCAAAAGACTGGACAAGATCTTTAAGGCCAATATGTCCAACATTCAGGTTGCATGCTTCCTCCTATTGACCATATACATGGAGAAGAAGAGGTTAACAGTATAAGCATTAGCATGTAGAGCTGGAGCGACTCATGAATATTTTAACACTTCAGCAATAAAATCCGGGGAGGATATTCCACCTCACATGCCGAGCCCAAATAATCATGGAAAAGGGAACTAATGAGAGAGGTGAGCTGCAGAAAAGCCATAGTAACACATTACGGGAGGCTCAGCTATAGCTCTGCGCACCACGAAGATAGCAAAATGCACAAAACATTACAATTAGATCTTAAAAAAACAAGACGTATCCAATACGATTTTATCAATCCAGTACAATCGTCGAATAGAACAATATTATGGATGATGGGTTGTAGATTTTGTTAAAGACAAGTTGATCCAGGGTTTTATACTGACTGACAGATTGGAGTCAGAAAGGATTTTCCCCCGAAATGGGGCAATTGGCATAAGTCTCATGGGGTTCTTTGTCTTCGTCTGGATCAATACTATAGGGTACTGTAGGTTGGACTTGATGGACTGGTGTCTTCATCCAACCTCATCTACTATGTAACTATGTATACTGGCAAGATATTATCTATTACGGTGTTTCTCAAGGATCCCCAGAAGGCCATGATTTTTGCCAAACAAGCAACAAAACTAGGTGTCCATTATCATCAGATAACGCAGATTTTTGCCCATATCATGGCTGTGTTGGTACTGACCTGTATAGTCCTAAATACTGCCCTGATGAGACTGATGATGGATTCTGAGAAACCCCAATGTCAGAAACAGTGTGTTATGGTGGGCAAAACCCAACAAGCCAATATATCAGACAAATCAAATTTCGAAAGGAGATCCCAGTGTGTAAGGCTATATCTAATTTCATTGTCAAACTAGCATTTTGTGTGCCTACCAGAAAAGATGACTCCGAAGTCCATCCTTCACCCATACAGAAACCGTCTTCTATTTGTATCGCAATCTTTGTTGTTATCATTGTAGACACAAGATTGTGTTATCATTGTATTTAGTTATATCCTTGTGTTATCAAGATTGTGAAACAAATCTAGAAACAAATTGTTGGCTCCAATGTAATTTCCAGAAGGACATTCCACATAGCACAGCTTGTGAGGTCCAGGAGGACAACCTTAACAACTTATGATTTCCAGAACCACAACCTTAATAAGACAGTCCATGAGGTCTAACTGGAAATCCACAAGAACACAGCAGTAGGGTCCAGCTGCACAACCCCAACAGCACAGCCAATTAGATCTAGCAAGACAACCCCAACAAGACAGCAGTATATCCCTAACAAGAAAATCCATGAGGTTCAGAAGTACTTCAGTTGGCTCAGCATCTTCTGAAGCCATCTTCAGGTTTTGCAAAATATGCAAGATTATTTTCATATATAAAGTGCTTCAGGATGTGTTTGGATTCTAAGAACAACCCATTAAGAAATTCTTGGGTCTAAGAAAGCAGAATAAGTGGGATGTTAATACATTCAATTACAAGAAGAACATCTGCAATCATGGAGGAGGCATCTGTAGTTAATGGTGTTCTCCAAGATCAGATATTGATGGCGGTTTGACATCTGGTATCCCCACCAATAAGCTGATTTGCACAGCGTATAGAGTCAGAATTAGGTGGCACTGTGTACAAAGTAGTGGCTGTGTAACAGTATTGCGGTTCAGTTTCTATCTACAAAATGGACACACATTCTTTGCCTCATTTCGACAAAATACAAGAGAACACTGGTCCACTAGAAACCAAGGATCCTGCAGGGAGTCCAAGCTCTGACATAATAATGAACCACAAATGTCAAGCAAACTTCATGGACTGTCTAGTTGGCATTGTCCTGATGGATCTCATGGGCTCTTTTGTTGGAGCTGTCTTTTACAGGCTGTGCTGTTGGGGTTGTCCTAATGGACCTCAGGGACTATCTTTATGGGTTTTGCATTATGGAAACCAAGGGCTTTCTTACTGGGTTTTGTTGGGGTTGCCTAGTTGGATTTGGTCTGCTGTTTGGCTTTTAGACTACATAGGTGTCTTATTAGGTTTATGGTACTGAATATTATGAACTGTCTTGTCCAAGTTCTGTTATCCACAGAAGAAACCATCTAGAAGGTTCTCTGACAGACACCAACAACAATATTTGTTCTAACATATCTCTCAGTTCCTCACTCTTCAAGGTGTATATGTCGCAAAATTTTAAGTATAAATACCTTAAAACTTAAGGCCATTCATTTACTTTACTCTACGTCTACATTAGCTAAAGAAGCTTTACATGATGTTGCCAAAGCTTTTAGGTTCTCAATGAAGTCAAACATCCGGAACACTTGATAAAGCTCATGAGGCCTTCAACATCACAAGCTTTCCAAATCTCTCTACTCTATCATTTTATTTATGAAAAAACCTGTCATTTATTACATGAAGAGCTGTTGAAATAATGTAGTTGTCTTCAAGTGTTCACTTCAGGTAAAAGTCTTTGAGGTTTTGCAAATACAGCTCCGAACACTATAATTTCCTCCATGGAGGAAGAAGGTCAAAAACAGCCTCTAAGTGCCTTCAGGACATTCTGTATTCCTTGTCATGTCTACATGAGAGGCGGAAATATATTTTGGTCTGTTATTTTACTTGGAAGGGGCTGAGTGATACAAAAACAAAATTGTTCTGATATTCTCTTCCATCTTACAGGAGACCAACCGGACTAGATCGGTCTGTATATTTACAACAGTATCTATATTGATCTATTCAAAGTCGATATCTTCATCAAAAAAAAAAATCAAAAATAGTAATGTAGGTTGAAAAAATCTAAACTAGTACCAAAGGCATAATTTGGACCTCTATAAAGCTTATCTCAACTATGCAAATAGATGAGTAGTCTTGAGGATCTTTAAGGGGTAATTCCCCTCTATCTTGGAAAGGATCCCTAATGACAATAGCCTTTTTAGTATTGCTGGAAGTTCGGGTCTAGCCAAGAAGGCAGTAATATTCTGTAGGTCTCTGTCTGCTGTATGTTGTGTCACCGCCCACTTGGCTGGTAGACACCAATGCGCATCAACACTAAAAGGGCTTATATCTTTGGAATAGCTGAAGAGGTTTGGATAAACAAAACACAGATAACATGATGAATGTCATTGGGCTTTTCAGACCTGGTGTTAGGTAACCCTTAAAGGGGTGGACACAAGTGACCACAGGGTAGGTTATATATGTCTAACCACTGTAGTCCCAGTGCTAAGGTTTTGTATGCACCGTTCCAGTCCATTTAAAGTTGATGGGACTAACAGAGATAGTACCTGTATATACAGATTGAACGAAGCGACGGTATAGGAATAACTGCAATTCCATTGAAATGGAGGAAGCACCCATGTTCCAATGATTCTGGGGTTCCCAATGATTAGTCACCTATCTTGCGGATGGGTGATACAGTCAATTGTTATGATGGGTCAACCTTATGTATTTTCCATTAATACCTGTATAACCTTACAAATCTCCGCTCATGCCTTATAATCCTCTCCCAAATTGACTTTCCTGACTCGCATCATCTCTTTACATTAAATGATAAATCTAAAGATTCCCATCATTCTTCAGCTTTACCGTACTGGATATTTTTGCTAAAGTCCATAATCCTGAGATGTCTGGAGATTTTCTGAGTATAAATCTCATAGAGGTTGGATATAAATGAGTCTCTTTGGCCATTTTAAGACTACAGATATATGTTTATGACATTACTTATCAAATTACCTGCGTAGCCGAGATGGAAGCGAAAATCAACAAGTGTCTGATATAATTATGTCAATGTGTTTGTGCAGCGAGTGTTCTGTACTAGTCGTAGCTTATAGATAATATAGTTCACTTCATACGTCTTGTTGCCTGGGAGATAAAGCTTATAGCTCAGGGTCAGAAGAAGTGATGCCAGTCTGAATAGCTAGCTGCGTTCTCGCTAACATCAACCAGTTAAAGTAAAAAATGAAGCGTTACTAATACTGTAGAGAATACGGGAAAATACATGGAGTGGTATGGTATGCTTAAAGAGGATGTCCGGGATAATAAACTGAAAAGTGGGGACAATCAGCGATCGGCTGTAATCTGTAAGGACAGTAAGTATACTACTTCTCTACAGTGCCACCACAGGGAGAACGGAGTATTACACAGGACTCATTATAATTATTGAGCAGTGTAATGGATGGGTCCTCCAGAGCGAGAGGTGCACTTTATAATTTATCTTAGTACTACCAGATAGATAAGGGTCTTTAACAGGCGACTACTCTCCATCTTGGAAAGCTTTCTCAGCTGGCTACTGGCATGCAGAGGTTTACCTATAGGGGTGCAGAGGTAGCAATCACTACCAGGCTCTGGGCCCTGAGTAGGCCCTAAAGGTCCTCTGGCATATAAAATATACCACTATTCTAAACAGGGCAAAGTAGGTAGGGGCCTATTACAGATTTTGCATTGGAGCCCAGGAACTTCAATTTATGTCTCTAATACCCAGCAAACCCCTTTGCATGGTAAAGCTGATGACAGTCACATGTTTGTAGCATTGCATATACTAAGAAAAAAAAGAAGAAGAATTTTTAATATTTTTTTCTTAATTTTCCATGGCACTATAAATATTTTTTTTAAAAAGTACTATATCCTACATTTTTTTTTATTCTGGCCACTAAGCCTAATAATAGACTGACACTTGACAATTCGGTATTTTTTTTTTTTTCAGCAGCAGCAGTCACCTTATTTACATCAAAGAAGGTACTACTATAGAAGAGAACACCTCTATAGATAACATCACTGGCCCAACATTACATCCACTACTGACAATAGATATCACACAGTTTATCTACCCCCTCCCTGCACAGAATATGTCTAGAAAACTCTCCCATAGACCACAATTAGTTGGCTCCAGACTACTGCTTTCTATTGCCATGAGACTGCTTTAAATATCACTACTATTAACATGGAAAAGGAGACGATCAGGCAAAATGGCCGCCCAAAGGACGAGGCAGATTGTCCAGTAATGTATTCACATATGCTAATGACTCTTCTTCTGTGTCCCTTTATATGGGCAAGAGGAGACCAAGATGCAGCTGATGGGATAGGATGAAATTTCCAGAAACACATCTAAAGAATTCTTTAGGGTAAACCATCAAAGACCAGAATAAAGTAAACCCTGGTCTTATATAAAGATTAACAGATCAATAGGAGTAGTAGTGAAAAACAAAAACCTCCAAGGAGCACTGGAAACTAAAGTGTACTGTGAACAGGCCCCAAATCTAGTGCTCAAACCAGCCAAGAGACTTCTGCTTACGGTACCTCGTCCATACACAGTGATCTATAGACATCTCTATGTACACGGATACGAGGAGAGCCATCTAGTGTGGGTGGGGAGATCAGGACTCTCACGCTCTCTTTTAGGAGTCCTATCAGGACAAACAAACGTGAGTCTTCCAATGTAACTATTCTGACCCGCTGACCTGACAATAATAGATCCTAGAACTTGAGAAGATCAAAAAAAAAGAAGCAGGAGCGCTGGTCCAAGTAAATTTTTTAGTCAACACACAACGCATTTCGGGTTAATCACCCTTTTTCAAGTGTGTGCCCTGAGTAGATCTGGTCATGGCATTCATGCTGACATAAAGCACTAGTCCTACCTATTCATACACAACACCAATTATGGTTGACAATGGAGGAAGCCAAAGTCTTCAAAAATTATTAAAACTATAAAAACATTTTACTAAGGAAAACATTAAAAAGGTTTATTAACAGAAATATTTAACTGAAGGGCAACACGTTGGCTCAGTGGTTAGCACTGCAGCCTTGCAGCACTGGAGTCCTGGGTTTGAATCCTGCCAGGAACATCTGCAAGGAGTTTGTATGTTCTCCCCGTGTTTGTGTGGATTTCCTCCCATTCTACAAAGACATACGGAAAAAAAAATGTAAGTAAAAAATGTACATTGTGATTCCTATATGGGGCTCACAATCTACAAAAAAAAAGAAAGAAATATTTAACTGAGAATGAGTCAAGAAGGCAAAAGTGAAAAAGAAGTACGAGAGAGGGGAGGATAAAGGAGAGAAGAGGTAACTTATCACGGATATTAAGATGGTTGACCAGTCCTCCAGAAACCCGTAGTTGGTTGTCATCCAATGTAAGGAGACAAGGAAAATTCAGAAGAAATCTGATATTAAAGACAGAGACTGAGGAATAGAAGAAAGTGTGAAGGTCAAAATCAAGGTCAGGAAGTGACTACTGGAGATGGAGAGAAAACAGAAAGGAATGACTAAAGCGTGAACAACATATCTGTAGAGAAAGCATTCCCGTCCCCCAGACTGTGTATATACGTACTGTATACATCTCAGCGGTGGGCAGCCCGACCCCCCAGCATAGAATACATATAGGTAAGAGCGGGATGTGATAAATGTGCCTTGTTCTGTGCACAAAGCAAGATGCCTCTGAATTAGTGATTATAGTAAGACCAACCCGGAGCCCCCTGGGAGAAGAAAAGCCTCCAGTGAAGAATTTTATACAGAAGCTGCTGACTCCACAAGAAGGATTAAGAAAGCGATGAAAATAGTGCTGGTGTGGAGCTATGAGAAGAGGGGGGGTCTTACAAGCTCATTTAACAGAGAGAAAATATACATTAAATATACAGGTAGAGTCGATATTGTACATAGGTCAGTGCTAGAATTAACTATGCACTGCCCAAGGTGTTGCGATATGTATGTCTTTGCAGGATGCTGTGTAGGATCGGTGATCCCAAGAGATTTGCTTATCAAATATTCACCAGTTCACCGGTTTTGTTTGGTCCCAACCAAAAGTGCTAATATTATATGCCAAGGTCTCTTCAGACCCAGGAGTACAATAAGCAGAGATCCTGGGGAGTTGCGGAAACATAACAGACACTGATTCTCTAGTGGCGTATGGCGCTTCCTTGCTTTCTTTCGGTCTCCAGGGTGAAGTCAAGTGGACCGCTGAGATTGGGTCTGAGTAGTCACGTGGGGTGCACTGATGTCATTGCACTTTTTCACATGATGTTGCCGCACCCCATGTGACTACAGCAGTACAATCATAGTCCTCAGTGATCACCAGAGGCTTGTGATGTCACCCACAAGACCCAAAAAACTGGAAGACGACCTAAGGGGATCCTGATGGAATGGCGATCGCCACTAGAGAGTCCAGGAGAGATGAGAATAGGAGAGTATCAGTGTTTGTATTTGCTTATTATACTGTGGGGTCTGAGGAGTTTCGACAGTATAATAGAAATTTGTGGATGTGACCAAAAGTCTCCCCAAATTTTTGGCTTGTTATGAACCATTTGTGGCTTATTATGAACCATTTCGCTTATCTTTAATGCTCAGTACTGGATATATACCCGGATTTGTCTATAGGATAAAAAGAACAGCTTTTCACATGATGTCGTTGTGTATGACGTCATCAACACATGATGTATTTGGGCCCCTTCACACGGCGTAAGCGCGCCGCTCATTTAGATATGTATACACGTGTCCGAGCACGGCACTTCAAAACAGAGCCCATTCATTTCAATGGGAAGCGCACGTATATCAGCATATATATCAGCATCAGTATATCAGCATTGAAATCAATGGGCTCTGTTTTGAAGTGCCGCGCTCGGACACGTGTATACATGTCTAAATGAGCGGCGCACTTACGCCGTGTGAAGGGGCCCTTACAGTTATGACTTGGGGTTTGCTAAGATCAGATCAACACTACAGATATTCACGCTGTACTTGCAGTGTATGTTGAGGACACATTTGGAGAATTGTCACTGTCACTGTATGTCACTGTCTATGGTGGCCTACAGTACCATCATATGTTAAAGAATATAGTATAGTGCTTGGTACATTTTTTGTGGGATGTTTCTGGATAGAAATATGATTATGTTATTCTATCCAGCAGAAAAGGACACTTTTTTGGCCTTCATTGGGTGAATGTGATCCTTTGGATATGTTCAATGTATATACCAGAAGATTTCTCAGTATATATTAAACATACATTGCCAGGGGCATAGCTATAGGGGGTACAGAGGTAACAATCACTACTGGGCCCAGGACCCCCTAGGGGCCTACAAGTCTCTCTACAACATAAGAATAGACCAGTATTATAGATAGCACATGCTAAGTGGAAGCCTGTTATATATTCTGAATTGGCCCCAGGAGCTTCAAGTTACACCTCTGTACATTGCAGTGTGAATACACCCTTAGAGCTACAATCCAGCAGTCTCATGAACGTCATTGGCGGCTGTAATGAATTGGCCACACTGAAAACAAAGATCTATTTTGAGCCTCATTGTTTCTAACAAACTTGTTAATTTTGATAAACGCCCCCATTAGTATCCAATGTCAGTATGTTAATGTACTGTCCGCTTTCATTTCCTCCCTCATTCCTATATGTCCTTGGAGCCAGAGCATTAAAGATGTTGTTCTGGTATATACCAAGTACTGAAAATGCATTACTATGGCAGGCCCTGTATACTAAGGTTTTACATTCACTAGGGGCTTAGCTATAGGAGGTGCGGAGGTACTTGTGGCACCCGGTGCCTGAAAAGGTCCTTCTGCTACATCATACCTGTATTATAAATAGTAATTGGTAGGTGGGTCGGTGGGGGAGGGGTATGTAATAGATTTTGCATTAAGCCCCAAGAATTAGGTTTGCAATGTAATGACGGACCGCTCCCATCTAGTCAGAGATCACTCTGGGTTACTTGGCAGGATCAAGTGGGACCTAATGACTGGCTAACTTTTCTGTACTCCCAAGAAATTTTGAGTATGTCTGAAGATTCCTGGCAATAGTGTTGGCTGGTTAGAAGAAATCACTGTGAATCGAACTTGCCAATATTTTTGGAGGGGAACATGGGAGAATGGCACACAGATATTGTTGGGAAAGGCCATGACCCCTTTTGCACATTGCTGTTCTCCCTGGTCACCAAGCCATCTTTTTTGAGGTGGGCATGAAATGTGCTGGTCAAACCTTTTTCTCTGACTCCCTTTTTTGGGAGCCTCCAGACATTCCAGGAAAGTTGGCAAGTACAGAAGTTGTTTAGGAGAACCAGAGTATAGATAGGGCCTGAAGATAGTTTCTTGGTTTGGAGGACCCTACATATACCTATTACACCGATAGCCCTTCTATTTCAATGAAAATTGTGTAATGCTTAGTTTTCCCTGTGGTGGCGCTGCAGAAAAATTGAACAACTGCAGCTGAGTTCTCCTCCATATTAGATAAGAGCTAACTCTGTCCGTGACCCCAAGAAACTCTGAACATGTCAAAAGATCCCCCAAAAGTGTTGGTGGGTTGAAAGGAATCACTGGAAAGAGGGAAGCCATGTCAAATGCTCTATAACTAATGTTGCATGAGGATATTCAGGAGAAATACTAGTAGAGTGTAGTTAAGACACTAAGATAGTCTTTTGCTTTTGAGGACCCAACATGTACATAGACTACACACACAACCCTTCAATACCAGTGGAAAATGTGTACGGCTTCATTTCAACAAAATATTAACAAATAACGTACCCTGCAAAACCGCGTAATACATGAGGTTACCTAAGGAGAAAAAAAGCGGATTCAGCGAGGGGCTGAACTGTCGTATTGAAATGTCTGATAATAATTTTATACAGGCGAGGGAGTAGATTTACATACTGTACAATGTAGCTCAAGGTTAGACCCACGTGGGTGGATTGTGTGTATACCCACTACGTCTCACTGCAGGGAAGCTGCTCTTGACCTCCTGGTAGAGATCATTATTGTGGACAACAGATGCAGAAAAAAATCGATGGAAATTAATAGCGTCAGAAACAGTGTATCAACTGCAATGGGAAAAAAGAACTTAATAAATAAAACACTTTTCCTATCTAGATTTCTGATGTAAATGGGCCCTGCACCATTACGTCAATGGAAAGACTTTAAGCAGGGCAAGGCAGGAAGTGGAAATGTCAACCCAGTAAGAAGTTCCACCAGGATGATGGCCCATGAAGCTGGGTCGTGGACCAGTTAGGAGGCAACAGCTACAAACAATGTCTGGCCCACCAGAGCACCAAAGGATTCGCTGGTGGGCTCAGGCTCTAATGCAATAATAGTCCAGAAGAAGACATCCAAATTTTAAGGGTACTATGGTCTAGTTCCTAGTGGTTGTACTCAACATCCAGAGGTGTAAAATGACCCCTAATCCAATTAGCATCAGCTTAGTAAGACTCAACATCTAATTGCTGCAGCAGCCCCCTAGAACACAGGACCGGGTGGGACCACCACACCACACACCATCTGCTGACTGCTCTGTTAAGCCACATACTGGGATTTCATGGGTCCACCAGATAAAATTATTTTAAGGTTCCATCCTCTATCTTCACAGATCACATTATGTCCTTTTAAAGGCACACACTACATATCCAATAGGTCTAATGGACAATTTGGAATGAACCCATAAAAAAATGAACCCTAGTCACAAGTCCAAATAGGGTGGCCATCTGCTCAGTTCTTGTGACCCATTTCTATGTCAGGGGATGGGCCCATTGCAGGATCCTCTGGTACTGTGGAGACCCAGTCCAACTCTGTGTCAGGTGACTGCTGCAGTATTTGTTGGTAATATCACATTATTCCAGCTCTGTGTGCTGAGCCACCTATGTGGGCATCTCTATTTTTTTCATTGTGAGACACTGTGACTAACATTGGGTCTTTGTGGCGCCCCGTTATGCCCTCTTTCCTAATTTCGGCTAGACATATGCCCCACCTGCTCCTTCAGAACCATTACTGGTATAAACCATAAACAAGTGACTGTCAGGGTTGAACCCCTAATATACCCATAAAGAGCCAGTGGGGCATATTTGTTATGGCTAGTTTTCAGGCATAAGAAGTTGGAAACCTTGGCACAAATTGTCGTAACTTGCATTTTTATGCCATCCTCTACTTTGACAGATTTATCATCATTTATTAAAAAAAATAGGGTGTGTGAAATCTACACCACAGATTTACGTGCAAGGCAGGCGGAGGTTGCATATCATTTTTTGTGAAATGTGCACCTCTTCATAAATGTGGTGTATTCTCCGCCGGCACAGAAGAAATAAAGACTGGTGTTGAATATGCCGGTCTTCATAAATATGCCCACATTGTCTCTTCATTGTAGAACCTAACACATCACCACTTATGTCCATATTGCTACTGTCTCCAGCTCAGGCTTTTTGACATGAATAGGGCAAAGCTGCAGTACTAGGAATAGCCACACAGACAAAGGGGGCACTGTGTTGCATACTGAAGTGAAGGTTCCAGTATCCAGTTTCTATGCTGTACCTTGGAGCATCCCTTTAATTGAGCTATTTTCCATTTCTACATTACGTGAATATACCGGATTCACATGAATGTTGATTAATTTTCATTCGCGTTGCATAAATCTGTATTTTGGCCTTTAGTTCCCGTTATATATGGAGGAATGCTGTTTATGCGAACAAGCAATCAAAACTGGCAAAATAGTAAGTTATCATAACCTCTGGAGAAAAATCCATTATTCCTCGCCGTGACCTCCAACACAAATCAGCATCTGCAGCAGTTTGGGAAATGTCACCTATGTCCTAGCCCGGGCCCCTGGTGTCACAGCTAGATTGTATGAAAACAAGCCGAGTTCTCCGGAGCCTGCTCAAAATTCAGACATTCCCTCCTGCGTAAAACAAAGAAGTCAGCGGATGTGAAAATCTCCACAAAACTAATATAAATAACATTATTTCTGTGACTGGAGGGACCGATGCGGCATTGGACTGGCATCAATGAGCTACAGTAGGCAGTGTACATTATGCCGCAGCCACTTCCTGCTCCTTGGAAAGAATCTAACTTCTTGTAAGTCAATGATAACAGAAATAAGGACATCATCTACAAATGGTTCTAAGGTCACTAAGGGGTAATACAACCCTCAAAGTGACATACTGCACAAAAGTATTAGGAAACACACACATTGCCCACTGTAAAAATCACTGCAACCATGGTCATTTTTCTGAATGATAAGGTGATATATTGCGTAGCCCACCAAAGGTACCTCAAGATGTGCACTCCAACCTCTTCTAATTGCATCCATCTTTCCGCTTTAAGGTTACCATGATTACCAGTCAAGCTATGGCTGGGTCTGATCAGCCAGTCAGAGCTCTGCGACACACAGCCAATCAGATATCTTCCTCAGTTGGGGTATTAAAGCATTGAGACTAATCAACTGCCTATGATTACGTCTGTATTCTGGCTCTGTGTTCTCAGAAATAATTTTGTTTTCTGTTGGTTCCCTGGTTACTTATTTTGGCTTACTCGGCTGCTCATCTGATATCTTGCTGATTTGGCTTTATCTGTGAACTCCTTGACCTGACCCTTGCATGGAATACGTCTGCAGTGGTCTCTGGTGAATATCTGGGGGAAACCTTAGACTCTGAGGACCAGGGTGGTGTTGGATAAAACAGCAATACCGTCACTCGCAGAACTGTGTAAGCAGCAATTCCATTGCAGTACCACAAAGTAAACTAATAGTAAATATGCAGCCATCCACACCTTTACCATTTCAACTGTGGCTTGTCACTGGGTTGGCAAGTTTCTTCAAAGGATTTGTCAAGTTGATATAAATTCTTTGACGTAAGTGCAGAGGGGGTGAGGGCTTGCTGGATATTAGGGTATATTATCGTTCTTCGGTTTTACTCCGCCTTTTCGACTGGCAATACCATCGTCGTGATAAACAATGGGTCGCCATTGGGGCCGACCTGATCTTACCCTCACTCTCTGCCTTACCGTGGATCCCACCGCATTTCCGTCCTAAATCTTCTGGACATTCTGTCCTTTCCCTCCACTTTCTTAAAGTCTGGGATCTGGTGTGTTCTACTGGGAGGCTGGCGCGGGTTCCAGGCCCTTTGACTCCTCTGTTTGATAATCCTATGTTTCCCCCGGGTTGCTCAGTATCCAAATTCCTCTGTTGGTAGAGGTGTCTTGATCTCCTTCATAGGATCTTCCCCGCTGTTTCCGACCGGTGTTGGCGCTGTGGCACCGAGAGAGGTTCTATGCTCCATATCTGGTGGGAGTGTGCTGCTCTCCGACCATTCTGGGACGCGGTCTTCTCCCTGTATTCTAAAGTGTGTAACCGCACCATTGTAGTTTCACCTCAACTGGCTCTTTTGTCGATCATTCCTGGTAAGTTGTCTGACATTAAGAAGGACCTCTTGGGGCATTTTCTCACGGCCGCCAGTTCCATTCTGCCTACCGTTCTCGAGTTTCTCCAGGAATTCCTCCTTATCCGGAGAATGGAGGCCCTGGTTGCCGAGGACTTTCCTGATCCCTCTAGGTTTGAACGGCTCTGGCGGCCCTAGGTAATATTCCAGGAGTCATCTGACTTCTCCTCTTTCTTCTCCTGAGGGGGGACCTGGTTGCGCTTCTTGACCTTCTTCTTCTCCTTTTCTCTTCCCTTTCCCTTCCCGGTTTTCCTCTGTTTTCATGTCATGTTTTCCCCCCTTATTCTGTCTGTCTTTGTAGCTTTGTTATTCTGTTTGTTTGTCTTGCCAGATCACTATTCTATATAAGTATAGAGTAGTGCAATATAATTATAACAGACATCCACTATTGGGATCTGCCACTGATAATGTTATGAAATTGTCTACATTAAAGGGGTTCTCTAATTTGGGCATACCAGGTTCCCTAACAAATAAGCAGATAGAAAAGACTCTCCTTCTGGAACTTGGTAGAAAGAAGTGATCATCTGTAATCTGAAGGGGAAACCTGGTGGTACATTTCTCTATAGTGCCACCACAGGTGAAACAAAGTATTACAATCAATGGAGTTTATATAACAGGATAGGTCCTCTAGAGAGAGCGATGACCTTTGTAACCATTCTCCTTTATGGCCAAGAGATGAAGATCTTGAACACAATTGGAGTCTGCCATTAATATTACCATCAAATTACCTACATTAAAGGTATTCTCCAAATATGGCAATCTCTACTTCTCAGAAGAGAAGCAATCAGCTGTAATCTGAAGTGGAAACCTAGCACTAAATTTTACATTTCTCTGCAGTGCCACCACAGGAGAAACAAAGTATTACACATTGCCTATTCAAATCAATGGAGTCTGTATAACTGAGAACAAGACAGGTCCTCCAGAGAGAGGGACACTCTTTGTAACCTCTCTTCATTATGGCCAAGGGATAAAAAGCTAAAGAACACTAGATAATCTATTATCTCAGAATTTTCTAACTGGGTATACAAAAATGGTTCTTCAAAGTGGACAACCCCTTTAAGGGCCCACTCATAATTTAGAGGAATATGTAGAGGAATATTAGGTGGATATCTGCCTTAGATGTTTTTTCAATTTCCATTCCCCCACACCCTACAGTGGAGTCTCAAGTTGACGACATCTCGAGCTAAAAGAGCCACAGAATATGCGGCAAGACGTTTATTTTTTTTGTTAGCTTTCTGCTCTGATCTCAGGGACAAATTCCCGGTTGACTATGGGGCCACCTCAAAATTGGCCGTGTGAACAGGACCTAATACAAAACTCAAACATTTAGTTGATGTATTAGATTATTTCTTATATGACAACCACATTTTGGGATATGGACAACACACAGGGATTATCTTGCAATATACATTTATGGCATAAACTGATACATAATAAATGTATAATCAGTGGGGTTTCAACTACTGGGAACTAGAGATGAGCAAACGCTATTTGCAATGTTCGATTCGATACGAACACCGCGTTGAAAATGCACTTAAAGTTCGATTCCCCTCCCACCTTCCCTGGTGCTTTTTCTGCACCAATAACAGCGCAGGAACTATGACAATGGAGGCATTGAAAAAACTAGGAAAAAGCCATTGGCTGCCGAGAACATTGGTTTCCCCCTAAACGAGTATTTTTTTCCATAGACTATAATGAGGTTCGATGTTCGATCGAACAGTCAAGTATTAAGCGGCTACTCGAATCGAACTTCGAACATTTCACTGTTCGCTCTTCTCTACTGGGAACCCTTATACTATTGGGACTCCCTAAATGTATGCCATAGGTGTAACAAAATGCTAACAAATAGTATAAATATGATAATTTTGTTGCCTGTTATGTATGGGCGCCTCCAGACCCAACCAACCGTCCATAGAGAAGGACATCCTTGTTAGGAATTTTCCACCACTCATCATTTATTTTTGCCAGGGATCAGCGGTGCCAACACAACCTCTTCCCTCCATAAACATAATACAGTCCTATGAAAAAGTTTGGGCACCCCTATTAATCTTAATCATTTTTAGTTCTAAATATTTTGGTGTTTGCAACAGCCATTTCAGTTTGATATATCTAATAACTGATGGACACAGTAATATTTCAGGATTGAAATGAGGTTTATTGTACTAACAGAAAATGCGCAATATGCATTAAACCAAAATTTGACCGGTGCAAAAATATGGGCACCTCAACAGAAAAGTGACATTAATATTTAGTACATCCTCCTTTTGCAAAGATAACAGCCTCTAGTCGCTTCCTGTAGCTTTTAATCAGTTCCTGGATCCTGGATGAAGGTATTTTGGACCATTTCTTTCTACAAAACAATTCAAGTTCAGTTAAGTTTGATGGTCGCCGAACATGGACAGCCCGCTCTCAAATGATCCGAAAACAAAGATTGTTCAACATAGTTGTTCAGGGGAAGGATACAAAACGTTGTCTCAGAGATTTAACCTGTCAGTTTCCACTGTGAGGAACATAGTAAGGAAATGGAAGACCACAGGGACAGTTCTTGTTAAGCCCAGAAGTGGCAGGCCAAGAAAAATATCAGAAAGGCAGAGAAGAAGAATGGTGAGAACAGTCAAGGACAATCCACAGACCACCTCCAAAGAGCTGCAGCATCATCTTGCTGCAGATGGTGTCACTGTGCATCGGTCAACTATACAGCGCACTTTGCACAAATAGAAGCTGTATGGGAGAGTGATGAGAAAGAAGCCGTTTCTGCACGTACGCCACAAATAGAGTTGCCTGAGGTATGAAAAAGCACATTTGGACAAGGCAGCTTTATTTTGGAAACAAAAATTGAGTTGTTTGGTTATAAAAAAAGGCGTTATGCATGGCGTCCAAAAAGAAACAGCATTCCAAGAAAAACACATGCTACCCACTGTAAAATTTGGTGGAGGTTCCATCATGCTTTGGGGCTGTGTGGCCAATGCCGGCACCGGGAATCTTGTTAAAGTTGAGGGTCGCATGGATTCCACTCAGTATCAGCAGATTCTTGAGAATAATGTTCAAGAATCAGTGACGAAGTTGAAGTTACGCCGGGGATGGATATTTCAGCAAGACAATGATCCAAAACACCGCTCCAAATCCTCAGGCATTCATGCAGAGGAACAATTACAATGTTCTGGAATGGCCATCCCAGTCCCCAGACCTGAATATCATTGAACATCTGTGGGATGATTTGAAGCGGGCTGTCCATGCTCGGCGACCATCTAACTTAACTGAACTTGAATTGTTTGTCCAAAATACCTTCATCCAGGATCCAGGAACTGATTAAAAGCTACAGGAAGCGACTAGAGGCTGTTATCTTTGCAAAAGGAGGATCTACTAAATATTAATGTCACTTTTCTGTTGAGGTGCCCATACTTTTGCACCGGTCAAATTTTGGTTTAATGCATATTGCACATTTTCTGTTAGTACAATAAACCTCATTTCAATCCTGAAATATTACTGTGTCCATCAGTTATTAGATATATCAAACTGAAATGGCTGTTATAAACACCAAAATATTTAGAACTAAAAATGATTAAGATTAATAGGGGTGCCCAAACTTTTTCATAGGACTGTATATGTGTCTGGCCATGTTACTGAGGGGATCAGGTCTGATCACTGGTCAGCCAATCATCTGATCACATGTGGCCTCCTTAAGAGATCACATTTACAATACAGCGAGAATGCTTCCATGCCTTTAGGCATTTCGCTGGCGTACAAGATACTAATCTTCACTTGCTTTCATTCCAAACATGTCTATACTTTTTTCTCCTCTCTAAATCTTTTTAACTTTGTAGACTGTCCTTTACAAGTTTCTGGATAGTAGATTTAAATGCAGAGATAAGCCGCTGTATAATGGGCACCAGCAGCAGATATGCTGCAGATATCAAATGCCAACCCGGTTGTCAGACTGGATTAGACATATAGACACCATTATTTATCTACCCATCCACTTCTAACGTGAAATGTTATATGCTCTTATGCAATAAACTATCAGTATATTGGTTATTGTATAATGCAAACACCCATTTTGATCCAAAATTGTGCACTAAATAATTTGATTATATTTTAGAAGCCATTTTCAGAGCCAGAGATAAAGAGTTAAAAAAATAAAATTCTGGCTACTTGTGGTCACCACTAGGGGGAGTTTAGGAACACAGCGTACCGTAGCAATGCTGTATCATAACAACACAATATGTAGTAAGTTATTAAGCTCCCCCTAGTGGTGGCTGCAGGCACCCAGGTGTTATTCATCTACCTGTAGGTCAATGCTGGGGATTTGGAGTTCTGTATCATAAAAATGGATTTTTAATCACTATAAAGATATTAGGGCAGATTTACCGTATGTCCCCTGTATCGACGGTGCATAAATGATCATTTGGTGGGGCCAATGGTGACACCACGCCACCTTTCAGAAAAAGTTGTGCAAAAGTAAAAAAAGGTGCATATTTCTGTGCTAAAACCTGGTTTCTGCAAAAATTTGCTATGTTTTTTCATGCCTTGGATGCCAGAAAACTGACATACAAGGCATGATAAATCTCCCTTATTTTATTTAAATAGCCACTACACAAAAACAAAGTTTCCCATGAGCCCCTATATGCTATCCCATGTGTCAGACTATCACCAGCAGGCAGAGATGGTTATGACTCTAGCTGTCCATATCATACTGTTCTAAAGCATCATGGGAGTCACAGCAAAACAAAGACAAGAGGAAACAGAAGCAATCTAAAATTCAAGATGGAGTCTTAGAGCAGAGAGGATTCTGTATGACAAGACAAGCACTAGAATTACAGTATATATATAAAAGAAGTGCAGGGTGCAATACACTGTCAGACAGGGTGTTGTTTAAGCATCATCTAGAAATACACAGTAAAGTAGAGATTCCCTTAAAGGGCTTGTATAGGAAGTTTAATTTTATTATTAATTCCTCCAGAGATTTTGTCAAGCTGGACCTGGGTTTTATGGGCTGGTTCTGACCCCAGATCATGTAAATGGAACTGCCTGTCAAAACAGGAGAAGAGAAAGAATGCGGAGCGATGCAAGGACTGGGTGCTGGTTCAGATTCCGTGAACCAGGTTCAGAACAAACCCCCAGGTCCAGCTTGAAAAAAAATCTCTGGAGGAACTAAATAAAGTTAAACTCCCTGTAAAACCCCTTTAAAGACCATCAATTCAGTAATTTTTACAGTTGTCCATTCTGTTTCACCAAGAATTACAGCCACAGTTTCCAAAAAGAAGGCGGAGCTTATAGGGCTGGACTAGTAATTGGCAAATAACCAAAACCGAACATTAAACATTATAGCAGTCAGGAGTGCCATAGATAACAAGGAGTCGCACTGGAGTCCAGGAGAGGTGAGTAACACTGTTTTTTATATTTACCTCCCCTGGGCCCACACTATAATAACAGTTTCACACAACACACATATATATACTGATATATATATATATATATATATATATATATATATATATATATATACACAAGAGAAGAGAAAATCAAGATAAAATGATAACATTTTATGGAATTAGCAGTCTGCTTGGCATGGCGGGAAAAAATCCTTCTAGGCGAAACAGAAATGAACAAGAACAAATTAAAAATTAATATAAAAATTACATTTAAGAACAGAACGGGCTATAAAACCAGATTCTTCATCTTCTTCTTTGTTTACTGTAATCTTTAAAAGCCAAGCCAAAAGCACGGGCGTACGGTATATTAGTCTGGAGCCGGCGAGTGAAAACTCCGGTCTTGATGTAGATGGAGAGAGCTTTCCCAGTGAACAAAATTGCATTAGCATATCAAAGCTATATGCCAGAAATCCGACAGAGCGACAGACAGAGGTGTAACCCCTTCTGCACCAGAGGGGACAAACCCAGTGGTAGAGGGTCGTCTTGGGAATCCCTCCCCTGCTTCGAAATATCAAATATTAATAGATAGGAGGAGACTTGCCAAAAGGAGACCTGTCAATCAACACAGCACAGTCTATAGGGCAATCTCCAGCGAGCCCCATGGAGGCAGAATATCCGCTAAGTAGTGCTCTGACATCTATCCGCACAGCTTCAGTATTTAAACAGAGGAGATAAAATATGCAAATACTGTCGGTGGGAGAGATGACGTCCGATACTGCAGAAAGCAGGCTTAGAAAATGAGCACACCATGCAATGCAAATTTACTTGCAAATAAATTAGCGGAGCTATTAGAAAATCCATCAATTGTAACACAACACGATTTCATCAAGCATTAATTATGGGAGATTGAGATGTACGGAGCAGAAGAGCGAGAGAACGGAATCGTAATAATAGATACGTGCCAAAAACAACGTCGCAGGAACATACACACAAAACGCACTAGACGAATTAGTCCTATTGTTTCCAAGCTCTTGTGGTAGGAAACCTAGTTATCCGTGCCAGACTCCATGGATTGTTCCCTGACAGACTAGAAAACCAATTTTAATACCGCCGTCACGTCTTGGCGATCATTAGTAATTAAACAAATCCTTAACTATATGGGGTAAAGATATGGCTGCAGCCACACTGGCAGGGTTGGACTGAGGTACCTTGGGCTCATCATGATACTGGGGGCACACGCTCCAACAGCCACTAGGAAATAGACCACAGTACATCAAATTCGGGTGAATTCTGTTGGACCATTACTGAGTTAGAGCCTGGGCCCATCAAAGGACCCTCTGATACTATGTTGGGCCTGTCCAACTCTACTCTATTTGAAGACACTTACAGGACCCGGCCTAACATCCCGATGGAACTTTCTGGCCTTCCTTAAGCCTTTTGATTGATTTTGTAGGCAAGTTATTAACTTAGTAAACCCCCTTTGTCCCTTACTGGTTGGGTGCCAAACTGTATCTTTGCCTCAGGTGCAGGAAAACTTAGTATCTTCTAATGGGCCATTATTGTTTCAGAGCTTGGGCCCACCAGAGGATTCTTTAGTGCTCTGGTGGGTCAGTCCAATTAGAGGTGTAACTAGAAGATCCTAGACCCTGTTGTAAAATCCATAACAAGGCCCCCACTAACCATGTGCTATCTATAATAATGGGGTCTTATAATGATGTAGCCTATAGGTCCCCACACAAGAAGTGATGGCTCTCTGCACCCCTATAGCTGTACCCATGAATCCAAGACTGCACACAGGGAGACTGAAGGAGGTCCAAAGGTCCCTCTGTACCTTATGATGAGAATCATAAGGTGCAGTCATACAGTGCACAAATAACCATACCATATAGTGCCAAATTATAAGCACCATACAATGTACTTGTACTAAGCCATCTATGGCTCCCCCTTCATTAGGGGCAACTTAAATGCAGTGTGTTATTTTACAGCTGAAATGCCCTATACGTGGCGCTGGATGAGATCCTTACTGTTATTATTAGGAAAATAATTGTTGGGTGTGTTCATGGTCTGTTACAAGAACTACAAGATGCAAGAGGGAAGCCAGGGGAAGGGAGATTTGCTGCAAGGTACAACAACGGGAAGGTGTTTTAGCTCATACCCCAGGCACTTCAACAGACTATGCTGGTACTGTGAATAGAAGGACCAACCAGCAGACTCTCACCGGAAATCTGGATAGAAAAGAACTGCACTCCCACCATATACATTCAAATAAACGGCTTTATTGGCGAAACAATATGTTTTGCCAATAAAGCCATTTATTGGAATATATATGGTGGAGGCACAGTTCCTTACTGTGCAGATTTCCTGTGAGAGTCTGCTGGTTGGTCCTTCTATTCATTCCATTTACACCCTAGAGGTGTGAGGAACCCTGCGGCCACAGTCCACCCAGAGAGGGACCCGCTGAAAAATTGGTCTTGCCGCTTCTTAAGGAGTTGTCACCATCTCACAACCCCAAAAGGTGAGAACCATTTCTTATCCTTGTCAACACATTATTCGACCCTCATATACAGAATCACGTTATGGGCCGCTCGGTGTTGTTTTTCTGTTTTTTTCTGACATATGCTGGTACTGTGACTGCGAATGATGGTACTGTGTCTTACCCTTACTCAGGGTACCCCATTCCACTTAAAAGGACATTTCTCTATGCCAATTTCAGGCAGAAACAGCAGATAGCCACTTTTTAAATGGATAGGGTTTTTCAGGTCCACAAACAGACAGAATGTCTGAATTTAGCTCCACCCACTTCTACTTTGACCCTGCCATTCTTATCCATTTCTCTTTGTGCCCCTGCACAGTATAATGCCAACATCGTAACATGATATGCCCCCACAATAAAAAGTCCCTTTCTTGGTGGAGCCACAGTTTAGTGTCCCCCTCCAGCTACCCCCACAGTTTAATGTCCCCCTCCAGCTACCCCCACAGTTTAATGTTCCCCTCCAGTTGCCTGCAGATTAACATCCCCCTACAGTTGCCCAGTTTAATGTCTATCTCCAGTTGCCCTCCTTTTAAAGAGCTCCTTTATCCATCCCCAGTTTAATATCCCCATTCAGCTACCCCCAAAATTTAATGTCCCCCTTCAGTTGTCTCCAGTTTACTGACCAGTTTATCTGATCCAAGTTTAATGTCCTTCTTTATTTGACCCCAGTTCAATTATCTTCTCCAGCTGCCACCAGTTTAATGTCCCTCTCCATCTGCCCCCAAAGTTTAATGTCCACCTCCATCTGTCTCCAGTTTAATGTCCCCCTACAGCTACCCCTACAGTTTAATGTACCCCCTGCTGTTCCCCCCACAATATTATGTTCCTCCCCTGGTACCAACCAAACATAATAGAACACTAATATTCACCTCTCCTCACTCCCCTGCTGTACTGTCTGAAATCTGTATTGCGCCTACAGTTCCCGGGGCAGAGACTCGACGAATGGTGAAGCAGGGAGCGGACATTGCTTCCCCAAAGTATTAAACTCATGAGTTGAACCAGGGACATACCTCCAACATCCGCTCTAGGAGAGTAAGCTGTGTGACCCCCCCCACGCACCTAGAGCATCTGTATTTTGTTGTTGAATTGAAGTAGAGGCCGACTATGCCTCCCCTCTATGCAGCCCTAATCTGCCAGGTAGATGTGGATACAACAGGTGGTGCCTGCCTCATACTAAACAGCCACAGGAGGCAGCGCCACCTTCTGGATCGAGAACATGCCACGCAGCAGATTTTCCCCACTCCATTCTAGCATCTACCATAAGGGCACTGTAGCTTTCTCTGTCATAGTATTGGCACAATTCTGATCTGCACCATTTGTATGTCCTTCTCTAGCTTTCAATCACACATTCAGCTCTGCTACATCTGCCTCTAATAAATTCGTACATCGGAAATCATTCTTTTTCGCTAGAGATAGCCTTCCCGTTTTTAATATCTTTCTCGCCATACACCTGTTTATATGAAGTTCATGAAAAAAAAGCAGCGAGTTAGTGACAGTTTCCCTTGAACTCATTTGCTGTCTAAGCTCTTTGCACAGAAGTTTCTAGTGATAAATATAATCTCAAAAAGGAACACAAGACACTGGCACAGAGCGATACACTTGATATATGGAGGTTGACGCTGAATGATTTCTTCATTTAAGGCTCGTGCTATGTAGCGATACCTTGAAATAAATCAATAAGTCAGGTCTGTCACAGATTGTAGCGCTGGATTTGCCAGGTTCTTTTTTAACATTGCCAAGAGCTGAGTTTATAGAGTAGAACAGAGGAGCATATGTGTCAATATCTGGCCCTCAATGTGGTGGCTAATTGTAGTATTTCCTAATTTACAGTAAGTTTTTATATACTGGAGGGCAACCAGGGTCGCCTCCATAATGAAACTCTTCATGCACTGAGCTAGTGGTGGGCTTGTGCTGATACAAAGGAGCCAATCTGAACAAGCAGGGCTATAGAGAACAAAGAGCAGAGGACGTGTATTGCAGGCTTTTTGGTTGAGAATGTTATCACACATCGGTAACAAAAAAGCTGAGGATTTATTACACTTTTTTTATAGCACCATCATATTTCGCTGCGCTTTACAGACATTGACAGTCACTGTCCCATATAGGGCTCACAATCTACATTCCCTATCAGTATGTCTTTGAAGTGTGGGAGGAAATCAGAGTACCCAGAGGAAACCCACGCAAACACAGCGAGAGCATACAACCTCCTTGCAGATGTTGTCTTTGGCAGGATTTGAACCCAGGACTCCAGCGCTGCAAGGCTAACCACTGAGCCACTGTGCACCCTAAGCACTGCAAAGACTGAAATATGTTGTGAAAATCTGCAACCAATCCATTGAAGTAACTTGTACATGCACAAGTGAATGCGTGCTGAGCTTTGGCTACTACACAGGTACAGAGCTGTGTACTTTCATATACAGTGTTATTCCTCCCACCATGATTGCAGGTATAGGCTGATCGGAATTTTTCAATGAAATATTGAAGACTTATTCTAAGGATATAGCATTAATTGCAAAAACCTTGAAAACCTAAAAGATACCTGAGTTTTCCTCAAAAGTTGGTCTTGTCAGGCAGTCTGTTTTGTGGTGGTATAAGTCATTATCAATAAGTTTTTCTGATGCTACAGCCATTATGGCCACAAAGCCTTGGGCTTAAAGATAAAGGAAAAATATATTCTAGAGTCCAATTATACTGTGTCAATACGATTACATGGGATGTACTAATATATATTTCATTGCTCATGGAACGTGTCCTGATTACATATGGAAGCCGAGGCGCTGTACATTGTGTTGGTGGGCTGATATCATCTACAAACATATACTCTGTTTGCACTTATTACCTTAGTGGATATAGATACTATGAACAGGGCTAAACAAGAGGAGAAAAACTTACATACGGGCCGGCAAATACATGTACATTGTCCCCGGAGATCACGAAAGTCATCCCAAGGATACTGAGACAACAGTGTTAACATATGAAATAAAAATGTTGAAGGACCTGAAGATTTGATACTGATGACCTAACCACAGTCAGAGCCTGTCCCGATCAGCAAGAGAGAAAAGCCATTCATATCCACATTCTGTTAGGGGGTCCTATGGCTTCTTGTTACACCTTTGGTATATTAGGCAGAACTTAAAGGAGTTGTCTAAATTACTCACAGAATAGGTAATAAGTGTCTGATCTTGGGTGGTCCAACCTCGGGGCATCGACTGATCATGAGAACAGGGATCCTATGTCTCCCACTAGAATGGAAGACAGTTGAACATGAGCTGTGTCGAAAGTCTATGGGATGCAGATCTGATATACTCCCTTCTGTCAGTCCCATAGATACTGAATTGTGTAGCAGTGTATGTGCATGACCATTGTTCCATTCACACAGCAGACAAAGGACCCCAGGATTTCATGATTGCGGGGGTCCCATTGGAAATACTCCCCTCAGACACATCACCTAGTTTGTGGTTATTATGGGACAATCTCTTTAAGATACTTCTTCCTTAACTTTCCTCTTAACTGGACATTTCCCAATATATGGGTTGTAAGATGATCAGCTCTTCAAAAAAACATGATTCTGTCAAAAGATGTTTATCCTCTACGTACCTGTGTGTGCACTGTATTTGTGTAGTATTCTAATGTAATGTGTGTGGTGTGTGTAGCGAATGTGCATGTGTGTGCAATGTGCTTTTTGTAGCATGTGTATGTAATGTGTGTGGTGTATGTTTGTTGTGTGTGATGTGTATATATGTCTGTGTCGTGTGCGGTTTTTGCTTTCACGTCCATGATCCCACACCTACCATTGAAACCTGAAATAAATATCACTACGAGACAAGTAAAGCGACGTAATTTGCAAATTTCTTTGATAAACGATTGCTGGATCTGTCTACAAAATGTGAAGTAAGCAACCATTACCGTGATGCATTTGCCTGTCAATCACAAAACTGCGTCATAGGTGGTGAAGATTCTTCATACTTTATTTAAAAAAAACAAAAACCTAGACATTTCTCCCAAATCTGCAACATTAACCCTTTATGATCACCACGCTTTCTCCTATTAACCACACAGCTGTACTCCACCTCCAAAATATATTCAGCTGTAGTTAGACGGATCCTCTATTAAATATACCGTATTTTTTATTTTCAAGGCCATGTCGTAAAATACTGACTAGTCATTAAAAAGAACTGCTGTGCGGGACTTGGGCTCCGCACACTACGGGGCAACGTTCTACCGGCTGACATAGATTTCAGGAATCAATGCTATTCTGTAAGGCTGAGGGATACGAAACTAAGGAGATCATTGCAGTCATGGACTGAGACATCTGCCTGTAACTATTCCATATTTTTATATCTTCTAATGCTACATTTTAAAAGAAGCTTTGAATTAAAACCCTGCATGAGATGTTATAACGTGAGAAAAGAGCGTATCCGTGTCCGCGAAGCGCCTTCATGAGCGTAATCTGGGATTCCTGCCATTTTGCCAAGATCTCTCTAAACCCAAATTATATCCTGATGCCTGTTGGCTCCAAGAGCGCTCATAAAACAGGCGATTCGTGTAATGATATTAAGAAGCTATTATTTTTTTGTGTGTTTTTTGTATCATTTTTTATTTTATGATTCTGTAAATATTTTTACGCCTTGATTCATATTCCATCAACATGTAACAAGCGGAGAAAATAACATCGGCGGCAAATCAATACCTGCACCGTGTAACATCATTTCTTAATCATAGCAAAATTAGCAGTAAAATGGGCCAAATCTCACTTTCCTTTTTCAGTGTAAGCATCAAAAATGATGGCTTATGGGCGTATGGATGTCATAGAGGGAGTCTCACATTGGTGAACACCAACCCAACATAAGCCGATGTTACATAGTTTGGACAGATCTGGCCAGGGTTGGAGTCGCCCATCAGGAAGCAGAGAATATGCTAGTGGGACCATTCAGACATAGAAATGGGCTCAAAAATAGGGGCCACATGGTGTCTCAGTGGTTAGCACTGCAGCCCTGGAGTCCTGGTGTTCAAATCCCACCAAGGGCAAAAAATCATCTGCAAGGAGTTTGTATGTTCTCCCCGTGTTTGCATGGATTTCCATCCCATATTCCAAAGACATACTGATAGGGAGAAAATGTATGTTGTGAGCTCTATGTGGGGCTCACAATCTACGTTTAAAAAAAGAACAAAGAAATGGGCTCAAATATACAGCAAAAACCCCTCCAAAAAAACGTTTGGATCTGCTTTTGAGAATCACTTGCAACAAGGTGCTATTTCTTACGGGTTTATTGCAAATACCCTATTATATCTTATAGATGGAGGGTGGGCCCCTAGGCTCAATTCCTCTGGTGGGTCCAAGGAAGCCTAGTCCAACACTGGACCTGGCTTGGCCATGCATTACGTCAATGCCCAGATATAGTGTAAATATATAAAAAGTTCTTTCCATAAGACTATCCAAGATAAGATACATGCTATTTCTAACCAGTTATACAATGTGGGTCACTAGAACATTGATGTTGCCAATTCGGTAACTGAATTGGTGGAAATAACTTTTGTCATCCAGTATTCTGAATAGAACATGGTAAGTAGGAGCCGCATATTAATTTTTGTATTGGTGCCCCGGAGCTTCAAGTACACCTCTGTCTGTACATTTTGTATACATGTTTACATGATAGTATGAGTGCTTGATAATATCTGCATGGCTAACTCATTTTAAGGTCATCATACTTCAAGTAACCCTTAGAAATGGATATAGAATTCTTCTCTTTTTGTGCCAGGAGATCAGCCAAGTCCCCCATCTTCTCCCCACTGTTCTGTGACCCATTGCAAGACAGCTGACTGCAGCAGGAGCCTCCCCCTCTTCCCTGCCTACAGTAAGACAAAAAGAATAAGCCTAAACAGTGACTGGCTGTAAGACAACTGGCAGCAGCAGGAACATCCTCCCTTCTACCCTGTCTGCAGTAGGATAAAAAGATTGTCAAGCCTCGACACCTTTGCTAGTCGCTACCTCTTCAGACTACCATGAAAAGTAAGTGAGAACATCTACATCTTTTCTTTAATTTTACCACTGATTTTAGGCTACCTGCTCTTTTATAAAGGATCTGTCATGACATCTGAAAATCCCAATGATATACCTCAACTGATCAGCACTGTCACCCTGAGAATGTTGGTATTCTAGTTATCCACATCTTTTTGACATTCCCTTTTATTGTTTAAGCCAATCAGGGTATATTAGTCAAATGGGCGGTAACACTGCATGACATACAGCACACATAGACTCCTCCTCCAGAGAAGCTACCACCCACTTGATTTGTACCCTAATTTGCTCGTATTTTTGGAAAGGCTTAACGGATTTGGATACACAAAACAAAAAATGTTCAGGGTGACAGCGCCGATCAGATAATGTATATTATTTGGCTTTTCAGACCTGGTGACAGGTCCTCTTTAAGACAGAATTCTTAGATATTGAATAATTCAAATCCCTTGTTTTTTGACGCAGCGAAACAGTGACCGAAACCTAACACCGTAGCCTACATTTAACCCCTTACATGGCGGGATTTCAAGCTTATCCTCGGTGCCAGAGAACAATCTGTTCCCTTGACGAAACAGCATTCTAATGCATTGTGTGCACACAAACAGTATTTATTGTTGTTGCCCGGCTTTCACAAAAATACATCGCTCGCCAAATGAAGAGTATTTGCTAATTAAAGAGTAAACAGAGAATAAAATTGCCAGCTGTGTACGGAGGATAATTGGTTTCAAAGACAAGAGGCTCCAAACTCATTAATAAAAAGAACGCAAATCTCAGATTTCTTCCCAGATTCAGAAAAGGAAATCTGCAATTTTTTGTTAAAAAATGTTGCCTAAGCAAAGAAGATTTCATCATGCTACACAAACAATGTGATAAACCTTTGGTCAGGGTCCCAGCATGACCTTATTACAGTGGAATAGGTACTTTGTATGCCACTGAATATGGCACCGTATTAAGAGAGTTAATGTAATAAAAAGTCCAATGGTGCCTTCAATAAAGCAAGCCCCAAGAGGTACAGTGAAGCCCCATAGAAGTCTGGGGTGATCACCTGGACAGGGTGAAAGGGTCACAGCAGGCTCTACCTGCTAAGGAGCCTGAGGCTTTTGGAGTCCAGGGGTCTCTTCTTAAGGCCTTTTTCAACTCTGTGGTATCATCAGCCATCTTCTTCGGAATGGACTACTGGGGGAGTAGCACACCAGCCAGGGGTAGAAATAGGCTGGTTAGAAGGGCCAGGTCTGTCCCGGAGAGCCCCCTGGACCCAGTAGAGGTAGTGGGTGACAGAATTATAGTCCATGGTGAGCTCCATGCTAGAGAACAACTCCTATCCCATATGTGAGACCATAATAGCACTGGGTAGTACTGTAAGTGACCGACTGCTTCAACCCAAGTGTGAGAAGGAGCGTTATCGAAGATCCTTCCTCCCAACCGCGGTCAGGCTGTATAATCAATATCAGGCTAAGTGGCGATCACTCCGCACAGAGAACTAAATGATCCTGAAGTCTTTCTTTTTTTTATTAGTTGCTATGACTCCTAGTATCTTTTCTATCTGCTATTCTGAGCTTGTATGTGTTCTTTCTTGTAATATATTACTGTATTATCTATGCTGCTGCAACACACTGAATTTCCCCATGGTGGGACTATTAAAGGATTATCTTATCTTATCTCTTATGAGTGCTGTATTCCCTACTTCTGCCAAAAGAGTCACATGTTTCTTGACTTTATTGACTTGATTTTATTATCCATCCAAATAAAGGAGAGATAAGATCCAAATAAGTAACCGAGTTCTTCGATTCCCTATTTTCCATCCCGAAGAGATGATTCTACAAAAAATCCCTCCCTCTGTTTTGCAAATCTTTTCACCGCTAGCTACAAAACTAACACGCAAAGTACTTTCTCCATCTCCATAAACGAACGGGTCAATTTAAGCTTCTTTACTTCACGCTTAGCAATAGATTCAGTCAATTTTACACCTTCTCATGGCAGTTCTCCTTTTCCCACCAATTAAACGCCTCAGGTCTTCTTCTTGACTGTCCATGGACCTTGGCACAGTGCATAAGCTCGAGACAAGAGCCATTTTCATAAACCGCACAGAGGTGCTTTGCATTAATTTTATACTCTTTCGGCAATACTGACTCAGTCGCGGTAAGACAACTTAAGCTGTTAAGGCTCATATCTCGGAATCTGTAAAATTTGTCACAAGGAAAAAAAAAAAAAAAGTATTGGCTTTGGCTTCAAGTCCGGAAACAAAAAAATTGAAATGGGATATAAGATGGAGATAAGATGATGGGATAAGATGAGTTTTTCTTTCATATTATTGCTAGTGATTCTGTGACTAAAGTGGGCATCGAGATAGAAATATTCCTGGCCTGTATTATAAGCGTCTCTTGTGAAATGTACAGAAGTGTATTTAATTTGACTGAAGCCTCGGCAGCGTGAAATACAGAATAATAGTAATACACACTTCAATCCACTTGCTAACATTGGCCATCCGCTAGTATAATTCCGAATCTGAATATCAGTAACTGGTCTATTGAGCGGAAAATAGCGTACAGCTCCTACGTATCGTAATGAAGGGAGAAGGTCCTTAATGAATATGGCATGTCTGAATTGTTCGTCCTAATGTAAAGCTGTGCGCATAATTCCATGCACTCCCTTCAAAGTCGAATATCATGACCGCGTTTTCTGACGTCATTGGAATATTAACAAGAAGCAGCCATGCTGGGAGTGATGGCACCGGGGTGATGTATGCACAGCATGACTCTGACGATTGATGATCAGGATGAACATCAGGAATGGATGACAAACCATCGTAGCCATCAGGATGCAGTGATATTTCCTGACTGTGCTCTGCGCGGATAATAAAATCGAGATAGAAAAGTGACTTTAGAAAAATCCAGAATCAGCTTTGGTGATAAAAGTGTGGGCCAAGCCAGTAAACTTAGGATATAGCCTTATACACTTCTCTGTAGGAAGACTGCACACAGCTACAGAGTCAACTGGAAGACATGGCCAATGACTGATGAACCTGACCTTACATCAACGCATCACCACTTTTTGCCTTTGCCAACTTAAGCTATTGTAATATGTACTGTATCATTTTAGGGGGTGTCCGATGCTGCAACAGATATAACCATCACAGTGGATGCCCAATGTCCCCACAACGTCATATAAAGAGAGCGGTAGTGCACTGCTCTGTTCCTGCCGCACTTATCCCCAGTTCTACCATCAGTGAGACCACCAACTATGAGAGCTTTCGATACAGAGTTTGAGACATTTACATAGCCCATCTTAAAGGGGTTCTCTAGAAATGACCCATCTCTGTGCTTGACTGTTTCAGACAGTGTCATAGACTTTGGATGGATGTTGGACCACAGGTGCCGAAAGGCAGTCACTAGCATTGGGAGAGTGGCAATATATATCACTCTCTGCTTTGAGACCTGTCTTCTTCCAAGCTTATCCAAAAAATCACCTGGAGTCTCCTACTGGAGAAAAAAGAAACACTAGACACTGCGGCAGATGTTAGTAGTATAGCAGGACTTCGTGAGGGTTAGCAGAGGAGTAATAAAGCATCTTTGCAGGTCTCAAGGTCAATGGTGATGACAGTACAAATCCACTGTCATGGCGGATACACCAAACACCACCACAAAGTCTATACTCCTGTCTCCTGCCCAACAAGTGCTTGTTAAAGGTGCTGAGGTTCACCAAACCAGCCGGATTAGAAGGAACCAGGAAACATTGTAATATGAGTGGTGGGGGGTCGGTGAGTTGACCATCACTTCATATAGTTTTGAATTTTTGAAACTGGATTACTTTTCATATAATTGAAATTTTTGAAAAATATCTGTCCTGCATGGATCGGGGAAGATCCATCAGTTACACAAAGAGATTTTAACAAACCTTTTTTGCCTCCTTTCAGAGTACATGAGACAGAATAGTCCACCATTTGCGACAATCCCTTCTCCCTCAGATTATAATTTTCCTCTGGCTGCATAAAACCAATTCTGAATGTCTGGTTATTAGAATTTCATTTTTAATAGTAATCTACTCAGAAAATCAAAGAACCAGGAATGGTTATACAATGGAGGTAAGAGCACCAGACACATTAGCTTCCATATCCTAATAACATAACCATTCACATGTATGATTAATGTAGTCACTAAAATAGCCCCGACTTTATTAACTTGCTTTCCTCGTCCATTTCAATTCCCGCTGCCGAATTAAAGTTTCAACCTTCTCAGCATGGCCTGTGGGATTTTTAGGACAGGCTGAGGTCTTGCCAACCACTGTGTGTTTAATGATAATCCTCCGATCACTTGCATCTCAGTGAGTACTAAAGTTCTGACCAAAATTTTGTACTTGGATATACAGTCCTATGAAAAAGTTTGGGCACCCCTATTAATCTTAATCATTTTTAGTTCTAAATATTTTGGTATTTGCAACAGCCATTTCAGTTTGATATATCTAATAACTGATGGACACAGTAATATTTCAGGATTGAAATGAGGTTTATTGTACTAACAGAAAATGCGCAATATGCATTAAACCAAAATTGACCGGTGCAAAAGTATGGGCACCTCAACAGAAAAGTGACATTAATATTTAGTACATCCTCCTTTTGCAAAGATAACAGCCTCTAGTCGCTTCCTGTAGCTTTTAATCAGTTCCTGGATCCTGGATAAAGGTATTTTGGACAAACAATTCAAGTTCAGTTAAGTTAGATGGTCGCCGAGCATGGACAGCCCGCTTCAAATCATCCCACAGATGTTCAATGATATTCAGGTGTGGGGACTGGGATGGCCATTCCAGAACATTGTCATTGTTCCTCTGCATGAATGCCTGAGGATTTGGAGCGGTGTTTTGGATCATTGTCTTGCTGAAATATCCATCCCCGGCGTAACTTCAACTTCGTCACTGATTCTTGAACATTATTCTCAAGAATCTGCTGATACTGAGTGGAATCCATGCGACTCTCAACTTTAACAAGATTCCCGATGCCGGCATTGGCCACACAGCCCCAAAGCATGATGGAACCTCCACCAAATTTTACAGTGGGTAGCAAGTGTTTTTCTTGGAATGCTGTTTCTTTTTGGACGCCATGCATAACGCCTTTTTTTTATAACCAAACAACTCAATTTTTGTTTCCAAAATGAAGCTGCCTTGTCCAAATGTGCTTTTTCATACCTCAGGCAACTCTATTTGTGGCGTACGTGCAGAAACGGCTTCTTTCTCATCACTCTCCCATACAGCTTCTATTTGTGCAAAGTGCGCTGTATAGTTCACCGATGCACAGTGACACCATCTGCAGCAAGATGATGCTGCAGCTCTTTGGAGATGGTCTGTGGATTGTCCTTGACTGTTCTCACCATTCTTCTTCTCTGCCTTTCTGATATTTTTCTTGGCCTGCCACTTCTGGGCTTAACAAGAACTGTCCCTGTGGTCTTCCATTTCCTTACTATGTTCCTCACAGTGGAAACTGACAGGTTAAATCTCTGAGACAACGTTTTGTATCCTTCCCCTGAACAACTATGTTGAACAATCTTTGTTTTCAGATCATTTGAGAGCGGGCTGTCCATGTTCGGCGACCATCTAACTTAACTGAACTTGAATTGTTTTGTAGAAAGAAATGGTCCAAAATACCTTCATCCAGGATCCAGGAACTGATTACAAGCTACAGGAAGCGACTAGAGGCTGTTATCTTTGCAAAAGGAGGATCTACTAAATATTAATGTCACTTTTCTGTTGAGGTGCCCATATTTTTGCACCGGTCAAATTTTGGTTTAATGCATATTGCGCATTTTCTGTTAGTACAATAAACCTCATTTCAATTCTGAAATATTACTGTGTCCATCAGTTATTAGCTATATCAAACTGAAATGGCTGTTGCAAACACCAAAATATTTAGAACTAAAAATGATTAAGATTAATAGGGGTGCCCAAACTTTTTCATAGGACTGTATAAGGGGGTTGACTGTTTTTGAAAAAAAAAATTGCTAATAGGTTACAAGATTCTTGGTCAAAGGGTCATAGAATATCGGCCATTAAAGGGGTTGTTTCGCCCCAAATCGATATTTTAGATTAAGTCATCAGTATGTTATCTGTGAGGGTCTGACATCCAGACCTAATACAGATCAGTTGTTATGGCAGTTTCTTGGCGCCGAAAGCTATAGCAGTGGATGGAGAGTGCATGCAGTAACCACCGCTATACAGTGAACGTGGCTGCACTGCCTTTCCTTTTACTTGAGTAGGAGCACCTGCACGCTTCCCTCCTCTACTGATATAGGTTCTGTCACCCAGATGCTACTGGAAAAGCTGATAAGTGTGGGGCCTGTGTGTCAGACCCCATAGATCAGTATAAAAAATCCATTTGGGGCTGGACAATCCGATAAACCACATAAACCTTGACTAGGTCACTCTAATCAAGCAATTTCATGAATGGTGGTGGTCCTAGGACTGGGATTTCCAAAAGAAAATTATAAGTAACAAGTGATGACTATGGGACAACCCAAGTAAGAACCATCTGTCCTACGAAGGACTTGACCTATTGTTTTCAGTTTATAAATGTGTAATGTCTCATCCACCCTCTGGAGGCAGTGTAGGGAAACAGAATACATACTGCTATATATCCAAGAATTACTGTTGACTACAGGACACCTGATGATCAATCTCCATGTCAGAATTGAGGTTTCTTGGTCCACCAGATAAAATGTTTTTGGGGGACCACCGTCCAACAATCCCCAGTAAATAGACCATCGTAACCTTCAAATTTGGGTTCTTTCTGCAGGAATCTTATAGTGTTGGAGCCTGAACCCACTAAAGGATCCTTTGGTACTCTGGTGGGCCAATCTAACTCTGGTTGTCTCTTCCCCTACACATATTAACAATGGATTCTAATTACATCTCTATATATTTAAGGTGGAATGTTTTTGCCAATAACACACAATAGCCACCATATAAATATATTCCATTGTTCCATTTTGGCCATTATTTTCCAACAGAGGAGCGGTGTCATGAACACTTTTTGCATCAAACTAATAATAAATCCTTCTGGGGAAAACAGAACCTGAAAAATGACATAAATGCAGAAAGTGAAATGTCAGGGGTAGCTCAGAAAAGCAGGATTATATGGAACAGAAAACCTATCGGTAGAAACTGTTCCCCTGACTCCAGGGGTCAACATTATGGCAACATTTTCCTTGGCTCCTCTGCTCCTGTAGAATCTCACAATGATCTAAAGCTAACAGTAAGCATTTTGTGGGATAAATAAGCCACAAACTAAACACAGAGCAGTGGAAAAAGCTGACATTCTGAAAATAAATCGCTGTCCTATGAGACAAGGATTAGAAATGGAATATTTCTAAGAAGTAGTATATATATCTATATCTATATCTATATATATATATATATATATATATATATATATATATATATGTCCTATAGGTGTCCATACATCATAATATAAGAAGACAAGCCTTATTTTATAGCATGCTTGTATTTAAATACAATCTACTGTATGACTAATAGCGGACCTGACAGCTGTCCAGCGTTGCCCCATCTGCTTGTGATGCAAAGGCAAATAGGACTTGACATATTGTAACTTAACATGCTACAAGTGTGAGTCCAACACTTCCCTGCTCATACAAATGATGGATAGTTTTACCCCTATACATGCTCATAAACGTATGTTATAAATCAGAGCCTAGGATTGGAGAAGAAATACTTCAAACACAGCATATGCTCCGCCCCCGCGGAACCTACAGCCATAATTTTGTTTACAAGGTTTATTTTATTATAAAATACAACAGCAAACCAATAGGAAATAAGATATAAGTCAATGATGTCCCCCTCCTAACAAAAACTCAAATAAAAAAGACCAAAATAAAAACTTCAACAAAGGGGATGATGACTCATTATTAGAATTTTTGTCCATTAATTCCTATTAACTCAGCTGCCATAAACCACACCCAGCCTATAACATTGTACTGTATGGACAAGGAATGCAAAAAGGAAGCTAGAAAAAGGAAGTAGATATAATTTAAAGGGGTTTTCCAGGCCCCCAACGTCCAAAATACTGATGATCTATCCACAGAATAGGTCATCACTATCTGGTGGGGGTCTGATAACCAGACCCTGCACCGATCAACTGCTTCAATGTACCAGAGTCGGTTTCAAGTGGGCTCCTATTCAGGTAAGAATAGAAACAGCGCTGCTTCTGTCTCTGTCTCTATAACTTCCACCACCCAGATCCTCTGGACATGTCATTAGTATGAGGTGGGGGGGGGGGCAGAGGGGATAGAAAAGAACCCTTTAAAAAATAACATCTACAACATTTTTCCCATCCATATAGTTCAACTAAATAAATTAACAACTTAAACACATGAAACATTCCCTTTAAGGGACTATGACCCATATAAACCCAGTAGTAGCTGAACATAGATGGTAAGTAGCAAAGTTTTCACAAACAGTCCATGAAAAATTTGATCATTAGATGCCCAGACAGGCCCGTAATGACCTCATTTTTCACATACTACCCATGAAAAGATGGACAGGTTAGCAACTATATGGTACAATGTAATTGGTGAAATGCAGACTATTTACAGCATTTTTTTGGCACTAAATTGTCTTGAAATAGTTGACCGCCTTAAAGGGATACTCACGTTTTGCATGTTTATGATCTCTACCATCAAATACAAACTAGATACATTCTATCAAGCACACACTGAAGAATTTCCATCCAGCCATCGTGTGATAACACAGAACCGAAGATTTAGCAAGTCCCGAGAATAATGAGCAACCTGACCCAATGTGCCGAATGATTCACACGTTTACAAACGCCTGAACGGCGCCCATGAATCAGAGGAAAATTGCAGATCTTAATCAGAGACACAAAACTACAGTCACTAAATAGGGCTCGGATTTAGTATTTATTTCTGTAGACTATTTATTGCCCTAGCTGAGAATTGAAGTACACGTCTCTACCGACACCCCCCCCCCCTCCTCCGGCAGTGTACCCCTGCCAATCTCTGCATTTATACCAAGGTGCAGAGCAGTCAGGAATATAAATGGTCTGCAGAGACAACAAGGTACATTTCTCTAAATGGCACGCTGATCTTTGAAAGGTGACCACCTTCTTGGCTGTTCTTTATAAGCCCTTTCACAGAGCTTGGGATAGACACACTTCCCGGAGACAGTGACAAATGGACCCTGGTGCCACGCTAACACACTACATAAATACTTTTACACTATGTCTCGGGTGTCTGCTAAATTGCCAAGATTTGTTCAGCTCAAAGTGAAGTGTAATGATTCAATTGCACCGGTAGAAAAGAACAAATTAATTCCGTATGGCACTACAAAACCGTGTAGGATTCCCCTCAAAGAGATCCAAGATTGTCGCCGGCTTCATAAAGGAAGTCTTCTGCCATGAAATCTATTCCGATGGGGCAAATTGAATATGGTATGATTATCCATAATACAATCTTTGTCTTTTCGCCAAGTAGCAATGTCTATCATCACCTTTCGGTTGATGTCGGTATAATGGTAATAACCCTCTCTTTCTGTCTTTTCGCTGACAGAATGGATGTCACTAATTTCCCTCCTAATGGAAAAATAATCTTGAAAGAAAACGCAGAGAAGATCATTTGTACAAGTAGCTAGTGACAGATCTGGACAACAATATTTCGTAAACGTGGTAAGTGCCATCTGCGAATTATAGGATTTTTACAATATCAGATTTATATGGCAGTTGCAGATAGAGGAAAGTAGTTTCATGTAATGCCAAGTACCCATTCGCTGTCTTCAGCTGGTTAACTCATTGCCAATCTGGCATTTAGCCTCAGGGTCTGAGTAAGTGAGATGGACTGGTTGCTATGGACATGCTGCCGTAGCACCATATATGAATCTACTAACTAGACTGTAAAACGTTGGCACCGTGGCAGCTGTCAAGTCATGCCATTCCCTATGTCAGACAATTTTAATTGATTGAGTTATGGAAGCATTATAGATGTCCCTTTTATGGAGTACAATGACTGGCTCAGTATGCCTTCTAGTGTTAAAGGGATTTTTATGGAAAACTGTTAGGATAGGCTATCAATATCAGATCATTGGGGGCTAGGAACTTAAAGTGATTGTCCCGTTATGAACACTTATCTGCTATCTACTGGACATGGCTTACGTTTCTGATTGCAGGGTTTCCCCAGTGATCAGGAGGACAGGGCACCAAAAGTCCCCCTAAGGTCTCCTTATGATTGCCAGTGCGCTTGCCTGACTGGTACTCCATTCACTTCTATCAGGCTGTTGGGTCTGCAACATCTGACAGCGCCTGTGTCACCATAGATATAAATGAAGCACGGTCACAGCATTCACCTTAAGGGAACGTTCGGTCCCCTGTCCTCCTCATCACAGGGGAATTTGGTAATCGGGCCCCAATGATTGGACACTTATCCCCTGTCCTGTGCATAGGGAATAAGTGTCCATAACGTGACAACTCCTTTAAGGTATAACTTTTTTTTATTTTATATTTGAGTTATTTAAGTATTCTTCCACCTTTTTGGGTGGTGTATACATTTCAAGGGGTTGTACAGGAATTGAACAGTCAAAGAGAAGGCCAGAAATGTAACATAAAAATCTGTTGTCTCTCTGGTGTCCTCGGTTGCTCTGCCTTCGGGCATATGCCACACACACCGACTGGCCTCAGTGGCGGTGGCTGGAAAGGACCTAGTGACATAACTGAGTGATGTCACCAGGTCCTTTCTACCCACCGCTGACGCCACTGTTTGGCCTTACCGATCACGTGGTAAAGGAAGCACAGCGTGTGCTCAAATGTGCTACCTCTTTAAGAACAATATCAAGTACACAGCAAGTTCCTCAAGTCAACCAAAACATGTCTGAATGTGTCTGAAGTTTTGCGACCCTCTTCCGCACTGCATCTAAATTTTAAAGCACACAGTCCCCGCTGGGTAAGCCAAGTGTTTTTTCGTAGCTGAGTGTAAATAGTCTTTACTAAGTATTTTCTGCCATCCAACAGGGAGCGAGCCGTCATTTCTGAGACTGAGCGCTGTTGATTTTCATCTGCGTGTTAGAAATGTATTCTGAATTTATCATCAGAGATTTTAATTACTGGTACTGTACCACTTGTCAGACGTATAATAAATACATATATTCTCGCTATTCTAATAAAATACGTGCCGATCTGTCTCGAGTAGTGATTTAAACCAACTGCGAATGCGTTGTTGACTTTTTTTTATCGCCATGATTGCTACATGGGGAGGATAGAAAAATTAGAAGGAAGTTTAATACAAATGGCTATTTGCTGTTATAATAGCGTATATTAGAATGAATGTATTACTATACCCTGAGTCGTGTCAACTTGGATTGTATCCAGCTGGTATGAGCAGTCATTGTGATCACTGGAATGGCTGAGGTCTATGGCACCTTCTAAATCAAAGGAATCACGAAAAAAGAAAACATAGGCCAATACAGCTGGCCAGAGATAAATATTTTTTATTTTATTTTTTGATGGAGATGCTCATTGGTTAAGGACCTAGAGGCATTGAGGTCAACAACCTGTATCATGAACTGGGCAAATGGCAAAAGCTTTATTATTATAGTAGCCCATGGGTTTATCAAACCCGTGAATAAAGGGACAACATCTCAAGTTGGCTCATCTCCTTCACCTTGAATCGTGTGACCTACAGAGGACTATTCATACTCATGGGTACTATAAAGTGAAAAAACTAGGGTGGCTAAACAATGATAATTTCCTATAATGAATGAAAAGAGGTTAAGAATTAGTACAAGACTCTTCTGTAGAGGAATGGGAGAATAGAGGAGCACTTGCAAGAACCAATTGGATTTTGGAGCTACAGTACTCTCTGCTTTTTGTAAGTTTTTTTGTTAACAATTAAAAGGCAATACACTGGAAAAAACTTAGCCCCCTCATCTCCAAGACTCAATTTCTGTAAGATCATGTTATTTTCAGTAAACCCTCGTCGTCTGCGGGAAAAATGTGTAGAAAGCTAGTCTTGTTTCATTAAAGGACTAAAACAGAAAGGCAAGACAGAAGGAAAGAACTTAGCTCCCTTAGGCTCCATGGGTGCAAACTCTGTTTTCTTGGGATACTCATTTTCCATAAATCCTCACCAGGTATATAAATATTAGCTGAAGAAATCTAGAAATCATCAATTTTTCTGAGAAAAGACTTAAAAGGCAAGGCAAAACATTGAAAAGAATTTAGCTCTCTAGCTTCCATAGGTGCAACTGCCATTTATTTGGGATCATATCACTTTAAGTAAACCTTCAAAAGCTGCAGAAAACTAGGGATTATTTCATGTTCGATAAATGGACTAAAACAGCAAAACAGTGGAAAATAACTTAGTTCCCTAGCCTTCATGGGTGAAAAGTTTGTTTCCTTGTCAATAAATCCTCATCAAGTATACAAATAGCACTTGTAGAAGTTAGGGCTGGGCTATTATGACCCAAATCAAAATCACGATTAATTGGGCATTTTATCTCAATCACGATTATTTAGGACACAGTTCGGACGTGTTTGGTCCAAACAAAACTGCAGCAAATAAAGACTTGTAAAATATATAATAACCGAACTGAAATAACTATTGTACACAAAATTATGTTGGTTTTATTGATTGATGTCTGTAAAAGGTATTTTTCAATTAATTGGCCAGCCCTACTAGAAATGATCCATTTAAAAAAAAAAAAAATAAATAAATAAATAAAAACCTGCAAAATGGTGGAAAAGGACTAGAGATGAGCGAACAGTATAATGTTCGAGGTTCGATATTCGTTTCGAGTAGCCCCTCAATATTCATCTACTTCAATCGAATATCGAACCCTATTATAGTTTATGGGGGGGGGATGCTCGTTTCAGGGGTAGGCAACGTTCGATCAAATTATACTTACCAAGTCCACGAGTGAGGGTCGGGCTGGATCCTCCGAGAAGTCTTCTCCTTCTCCTTGCAGCGTCCCCGCGGCATCTTCCGGCTCTGAATTCACATGCCCGCACTACAAGCGGACATGCGCAGTCGGCTCTGCCCAGGCCCGATGCCTGGCAGAGTGAATGAAGAGCTGGGAAGCTGCACGGAGAAGACTTCTAAAGGTAGGAGAAGAACCAGCGTTGATTGGCCGACTGTATAGCATTCGGCCAATCAATGCTGGTTCTGCATCAAACTTTTACATTCGAACAGAGAGTGGTACTCGATCGAGTACGAGTATTTCGAATACTGTAGTATTCGATCGAATACCTACTCGATCGAGTACTACTCGCTCATCTCTCAAAAGGACTTGGCTCCCTGGCTAATAGGGGTGTAAACTCAATTTTTTTGGATTATGCAATTTTCAATAAACTTTTAATCAACTGAACAATTCAAAGTTGCAACAAGATATCATATCTTGTTCCAAGAAAGGATTTAACAGCAAGGCAAAACAGTGAAATATAACTTAGCTTCCTAGTTTACATGGGTGCAAACACAGTTTCTTTGGGATCATTTTCAGTAAACCTTCATAAAGTGAAGAAATATCAGCTGTAGAGAACTAAAGATCATACCTCTAAAAAAACAAACCAAGGCAAAAAAGTGGAAAATAACTTAGCTCCCTAGCCATCATGGGTGAAAACACCATTACTTTTTCAATAAATCCTCAGCTAGCACAGAATTAAGGGATGTAGAAGACTATGGAGCAAATATTTTTCACTGAGACCATTGAAAAAAGAGGAACAAGCTCATATGGGTTCCTTTATGGTCCATTTAAGATGACCATGATATGGCTGCATGTTAGTGACCATTTCACGGCTCGCAGGAACCAACTATCATGTGGATCTGCCGGAAGGTTCTATGCTCATTTAAGTTTGGCTCACTATAACCACACAGGCTCAAGTATTAGAGCCGTAACAGAGACCCAAAACTATAGCATGGCCATATAATAGATGGCCTAAAATACAGATTCTCATGTATGTCAGGATTCCCTGGGACTCTTCCGTCATGACCTGGGTCAGCAAGACAATCTTTCTCTATTTTTCATGCAGTTTACAAAAAATGTTGACTACTAGTATACAGTATAGACTGTAAAACATGAACAATAGGGTTTACCTATGAAAATTGGAGCAATCATTGGACATCTTGACGTGGTAGTGCCACTCCAATCAAGGCACAAAGGGGTTTCGCCACTCTACAGAGCACAGCGGCCCCTCGGCTTTATGAATTAGTGAAGGTCCTGCTGTCCCCATCAATGCCCTTTCCTGACACTTCCATAATTACGGTTTCACACAGTGTTTATCATAAGCAAAAACTTACAAAAACACAATTTTAACAAGTGAAACAACTGTAAAATTAATAAAAAAGAGAAGACTAAGTGGAAGATTATAAAACTTGGCAGAACGACAGAGGACAAGCCAAGGTATGCACTTTTGTAAATTGCAGCACTGAAAGTTGGCCAAATTTCAAGGCATTAAAGGTTAAAATCTGCCTTTCAGAGCGTGCACTGAGCAATTTCTGGGATATTCAGAACCAGTGTTTGGAATGGAATTAACCCAGCCTGATACCAGTGTCACTAGGAGGTTAGTGAGTAGGGTAAGTGGTGCTTATGTGGGGGAGTCTATGGCGGCAGTCACAACTCACCAGCCTGCTAAGTACACTACTTGAGACAGTCACAGTTTATTGCATTGGCGATCCTGAGGGTTCATAGCTCCATACCTGCTGGACGAAACAAGTGATTTTAACGTTTTTTCTGAGTATGACTCAGCAAATGGAAAGCCATTTTACGTCAAGGACCTATTTTGTTCTTAATAAAAATGAATTGTTTTTTGTTTTTATAAAGCTATGTATAGACTCTGATCTCAGATCTGAATTATTCTTATATGGTACTTCCTAGTTGTTGGTCCAAACATGGTGCTAGTGCAGAACATGGCAATGGTGTTCTCTAATGGCAGGGAACATGTTTTAGCAATGGTTCAAAAACAAAAAGTTCAAGGGTCCCAAACTTCTGTAGAATACTGTCCCACATACCCGAGCATGGGCATTGTGAAGACAATGTCACTACAACTCACTTCTTTGTACATGCACCCAACATATGGCCCAAAAGCCAGAATCCATAAGTGGGCTTATGTCAGTGGACTCAAGCCTTCTTCAGACTTTAATTTCTGTAGTGATGGGTGGGGGTATGTGACAGTGGTTTGGGACCCTAATTTGTAGGTTCTTAATCTGTGATCTGTAGTACAGGGGCACCACAAGGTACAGTTCTTGCCCCATTTCTCTTCACACTGTACACTGCTGACTTTAGGCACAACTCATCCAGCTGTTACTTACAGAAGTACTCCGATGACTCTGCTATAGTAGGCCTTATCACTGATGGCGACAATAGGGAATACAGAGACTTAAACCGAGATTTTGTTGAATGGTGCCAGCAGAACCAGCTCAGGATTAATGCTGGGAAGACCAAGGAGATGGTGGTGGACTTTAGTAAACGGAGAGGTGCTCCGACCACAGTGGAGATCCAAGGAACATGTATTGAGATAGTCAGGACCTATAAGTATCTGGGCGTGCTCCTCAATAATAAACTGGACTGGGCTGATCACCTGAAGGCACTGCACAGAAAGGGCCACAGCAGGCTCTACCTGCTCAGGAGGATGAGGGCCTTCGGAGTCCAGGGGACACTTCTTAGGGCCTTCTACAACTCTGTGGTTGCCTCAGCCATCTTTTTCAGTGTGGCCTGCTGGGGGAGCAGTATATCAACCAGGGACAGAAATAGACTTGACAGGCTGATCAGGAGGGCCAGGTCTGTCCTGGGGAGCCCCCTGGACCCAGTACAGGTGGTGGGTGACAGAAGGATACTGTCTGTGGTGACCTCCATGCGGGAGAACAAATACCACCCCATGTATGGGACCCTGATGGGACTTGGCAGCACTGTAAGCGACCGTCTGCTTCATCCCAAGTGTGAGAAGGAGCGCTATCGCAGGTCCTTCCTTCCAACCGCGACCAGGCTGTATAATCTACATCAGACCAAGCGAAGATCACTCCGCACAGAGAACTAATGATTATGACGATGACCATGAGGTCTTCCTCTTTTTCTTCCGTTTTTCCTTAGCTGCTATGGACTCCTACTACATCTTCTCTTTTCAGCAGATGTATGTCTACGTCTGTATTATATTACTGTGTATTATCCTGTACTTGTATTACTATGCTGCTGTAACATGCTGAAATTTCCCCAATGTGAGACTATTAAAGGATTATCTTATCTTAAACGGTTATCAGTACTGAGATGGGAATGACTGTCCCAATCTTTACCACTACAGCTGGGACTTAGAGGAACAGCCGAGTAGTGGTGCTCTACACTCTTCCCATTACTCCAATTGAAGAGAATGGGAGAGGCAGAAACATTGCAGTACATCATCTACGCTGCTGTTTTTGTAACTGTGAAGTTACAGAAACAGAGTAACTCAGCTGTTCTATGTTGTTTCTGCAATCCCCATGTTTATCTATGATACATGCTTATGTACAGAAACAGCACAGAGAGACACTACTGGACTGTTTCCATATGTCCTGACCATATGGGTCAAGACAAGGTGCAATTATTCCCGTTTTAGCACTTTATTGAGATGGGTATAACCCTTCAACGACATGCCAATGGTTTAATGGGCCCAAACCAGTTTGCAGGTTCTCTATAAATTTCTTGCTGCTAATGTCCTGGTGCCAAAGATCTTATGAAGGTCATGTTACTATTGTGGTGCCATAAAAGGAATCTATATAATACCAAGAATGTGAGGTTTTTTATGGCTGATTGATGTAGATAAAGGGATGGTCTAGTCAATGAGGTGGTCTTCAGTGGGAAATTCACTCCTACTATAGTTAAAGTGTTTGGTACATTTAACGTAATAATGTTTCCAAACATTAAATTCTTAAATGAATAGGTCCCAAAATGTCCTCTACAAGTCATAGGTCATTCATTACTTTTAGTGGACAGAATGTCACTGGTGCATTGTAACATCTACTGGAGACAAGTAGTCCAGGGCACTGTAAGTCAAATGTCTATTTTCAGATGGTGACGCACATGTGGCTACTTCTACATTCAAACTGATGGAAGTTATGGAAACCTATAAGTATTAGAACACTAACCAGGACCCATTACATCAGGATATCAGTGGAAATTCCAGTTCCCAGAACCCTTCAGACAAGACTGATGGGAATGTCATAGATTCTCATCATGGGAATGACCTGAGAAGTGCTCCAACTTAACTTAACATAACTTCTTACAATACAGTCTCTGGACGTTGATCTTGGCTCCGTACCGATCCCATTAATGCAAAGTAAACTGGTCAATTGTTTCTCTAGGGATTTCATGTAAACAGAGTCTACTTTCCTTTAATAAAGGTCTTCGTGAAAAGCATTCATCTTACCAATAGCCCGTTGACCGGTTGTAACATTACTCAACCATTTTACCCCTATAATACAACCCTCTCTATAAGACTTTGCTACAGCATCACCGTCACATAATATGTTTTCCAAATTCCTACTGTGCAGAGCAGGACTAAAATAAAATTTCAAGTAGCAGACTCCACTTTTTATGGTATCTGCGGGGTACTTGATTGACTATGATTTCCTCAGAGATACCTGTACATGATAATGAATCATGCATCTATTGATAGTAGTAAAATAAATTTCCTCCTACTGGGTCATGGTGAAATTTTGTATCGGGAAAAAAAATTTTTGTAGAAGGATGTTAAACAGGCTTTGATCACTAGAGCTTTTCTCGGAGACACTGATGAAGCTGGGCAGGTGGCAAGCCTGTCACACCATGCCAGGTAAGATTGATCAGAGTATGATGCAAAGTGTCAGTCAATGCCAACTTCTCTGGAACACCAGGAAAGTCTTAAAGCATAAACTGTTCCACTAGTTAAAACCGATAAGAAATATTGTAATGTTGGAGCTAGTCCAGACTGGGTAGAGAGAACTGTAGTGTTCTTCAATATTGTTGCTGACAGAAAGTTCATAATTTCTCATACGTCTACCTTAGAGAACTTCCAAAAATACTGAAATTGGGCAAACTCTAGACCAGGGGTGCCCAATACGTTGATCGCGATCTACTGGTAGATCGCAAAGGACGTATGGGTCGATCGCGGGATGCAGGGATCCCTGGTGTCTGCTTGTTCACAGCGCAGGCTGAGAGTCATCTCCGGACACTGGCAGGCGGGGCTGCCGCTGCCACAGCCTGCCAGTGTCCAGAGATAACTCTCAGCCTGCACTGTGGACAAACAGACACCGGGGATCCCTGGGCGGCCACAGAACGCCGCTGTCTCCTGCTCTCACGATCCGCCCGGCCCTGCCCACAGACACGCCCACCCCGCCCACAAGTCCATCCGGTCCCGCCTACAGGCCCACCCCAGCCCCACCCACAGGCCAGCCCCCCGCCCCGCCCTAGTAGATCTTTTGCCTTGGTCAGCTAATAAAGCAGCTCACACGCTGAAAAAGTGTGAGCACCCCTGCTCTAGACAATGGGGAAAAAGGCACAAGACCTATTTCATTACTTACTGGCTAAATCCCCCGCCATTCCAGCACCTCTGCTCTGGTGTCCCTTGTCAGTTCTTTACTTTGTGCATGTAACTGGCATGATGGGTGCATGTCTCAACAATACAAATGCCAATCTCTGTCAGTATCAGTCGCACATAGACAAACACGTAATAGCTGCAACCAAGTTGTAAGGGAATTGCTAGGACAGCAAGTTCACCAGTAGCTGCTGGTGAACCCTGGGGAGAGGGGCACAATAGACAGTGAGCCCTAAGCTTAAACCACCCGCTGTCCCTTCCTGCTTGCAAGTCCTATCCTAAGCAATAGGTGGCTACTGGTCAACAGAACGAAGACAAGACAGGCAACAACAAGGAGAGGTCAGCTCGCCAAGGGTCCGGTAACAGTAGAGCAACGCAGTACAGAATCAAAATACAAGAGAATGGTCAAAAGGGAAGCCAGAGCTCAGTAATATAATAGTAGCAGAAGAGGAGCTTAGCAGGGACAAAGTCTAAGGACAAAGTCTCAATAGCCAGCGAGTCTGTGTGGATGGATGGCCTGTATATAGAAAGCCCAGGACCAGCTCCAGACCTGATTGGAAGACAGGATGACAAAGGCAAGGTTAGAATTAATTATTAGAGGAGCAGAAGGGATCAAGGTGCAGGAGACGGGTGTGATGAAAATTCAATTACAGAGGAGAGGCAATAGAGCAGTATTCACACAGTGCAATGAAAAACACTAAGCAAAGAATCAAAATGAGCCCGCCTCCTGCGCCACAGCTTGCATGCGGAGGGTGGTGCAGAGACCCAAACAGGCAGAGATGTTACACAAGTAAACAAAAATTGGCAGAGTAGAAGTGCTGGATCGGCAGTAGATTCAATAGGTAAGTAATGGGTCTTTTCCTTTATTTTATGCCTTTCTCTCTCCCACTCTTTGTTGGAGTTTGTCCAGTCTTAGACAACTCCCTTAAAGGGACTAGAACCCTATACTAGGTTAACAGACTCACATTAAAGAGGTTGTACAATTTGGAAAGCTACAGCAACACTGAGGTCCTAAGGCTGTCCAATACTACAGCTTTGATTCATTCAAGGAAATTATGTTAAGGGGATTATCTCATAAATGGGGTGGACTGCAATACCGGGCACAACCTAATGACAGGAGTGGCACTGCTTTTGTATGAAAGCCGATATATTTTCCTAAATTCATAAAATCTTTATATAGCACATGGGTGAATTATATTCGCAGCTCTTTTCAGAAATTTACCTTTCCTAAGCTCTGGACTTGAGAGCGATTGTTCCTTGAGCAGTGTATTAAGGTTTTATAACTACTCATTTGTATTCTGCAGAGTAAGTTGTCATACTGTCTTAGGGCAGTCTCTGAAACTCTTCTTGTGACACACAGCAAGGAAGGAAAAACTTGACTTCTTTGTTACCCATGAAGCCCACGTGAACACATTGGCGTGGAGAATGAAGCATGCAGAGATGCGCCGGCTAAAGATTTTTTTGAATGCAGCCAAAAACTTCTTTTCTCTGCTGTGCGTCATCTTTGGCTTTGGGAAACTAGAAACCTTATCTACAATATTCAGTTTTGTATTGTTCAAGGGGATATGAAAGTTGTTCTAAAACACATTAATGGTATGGGTACATTGACAGATGGGGGTTAGATTGAGGTATGTTAAAAAAAACTTCAGTTAGTATCTATAGAGCATGGAGAGTTAGTGGATCCATGGTGAGTGAATACATTGGAGTTCTGAGGAGTCAAGACTTCTTCTGTACCATTTATAATGGTGTATAGTTCTGTAGTGTAGTTTTCTAACCAGTTTTGACCCAACGTTCATAACTACTCTTCGTATGGCACCACTTTGCCACATACCCATTCTGTCCAAGCACTGTTACTTGAACTCGTCAGACTATGTCCCTGTTTACTCCACCATGACAGATCTCTGGTCCTGGTCTCGGCTAACCCTACCAGTTGTGGAGTCGGTAGGCCAAACCACCAACTCTGACTCCTCTATTTTTCCACAGTCCGACTCCTTCGTAAACGGTCAACAGCCATGGCCACTCTAAAGCAGTAAAGCTCCTATCATTTATTAATAATCTGGTGATTTAATTCCAATGAAGTAAACATGAAATAAACTATGCATCTAGGTAATTATATAATATTAATAATTGTATAATATGGGTAAAAATAAATAAACATTTTATTTGGAAGCCAAATCCAAAATTGGAGTCAATAACTTTTCTTCCAACTCCATACAAAACTTGTCCCAACTCCTCGACTCCTACTCTTACTCCACAGCTCTGGACCTCACTATATCTATTGACTAGTATCACCAATTTAATAACCTACACTCAGCTGTACATTTCTGTATCGATATTCTGTTGTTCTCCTACCTATCCCCATGTATTCTGGTTCTACGCGCCCTAGCAGTGTCAGACTGGCCCATCTGACTACTAAAAGACCTAAAATATCCTCAGGTGGGCCCATGATCCAACACAATGGTAGTCAGGCAGAACACCACAAAGGATACTATGGTCTATCTCATAGCAGTCATGTGGGGGGAATTATTTTATATGTCCCGCCCAAGGAACACAATGAATACAAAACATTAGTTAGGGAATTAAACATCAAAGGCCTGGAGCCAAGAACCCCACCCCAAACCTCAGTCACTGGAGAGTAGGTTCTAAAGCTAAACTGGAACCAATCCTTGTAAGATATAGTTAAAATACATACTGTATATTATTTATGAATTAAAGGGAACCCAACACATTGAAAATGTAGCTTGATATGCAGGAAGCTTGTTATCGAGTAGAAACAGATAGATATCTAGGTTTGTTGGAAAAGGATTCAGTATAGCTTACTTATTGATCTTACTCTCTTCTCACTATGAGCTTAAGAGTCCAGTGGGCGGGCTTACTCAATGATTGGCAGTAATCTTTGTAAACAAACTCATAAACAGAAGGATTAGGACTGCCCACTGGACTCCTAAACTCAGAATGAATAGGAATCTTATCGAGAAATTACAAATTCTACTGTATCTTTTCCCGTAAACCTATATATCAATCTGCTCAGCTTCTCCAGCTCTATAAACACGGTCCTTGTAGATCAGACCACACGTCACAGATTCCATTTAATTAATTAACTCAGAGTCCAGATGACGCTGAAAATCTACATGAAGCCATATTCAGTATAGGATGGAATCTGCACTACAACGGGAAACAAAAGTTACGTCCAGAGAACGCAATAGGTTGGGTAACTAACTTCAAAAAGAGCATAAACACCAGAGTATCGTACTGTTAGGTTTCCTTTCTGACCTCGTGCCTGCTGACCACATTGGCACTCTGTGGTATATCTCAATGGCATCAATGAGTGTAAGTACTAAGTACAAACACCCAACTGTTCCAATGGATTATATAGTGTTTTTCAAAACGCAGTCTGAACTCGCCGTGCTTCCTCCTACTGCAGGATTATCTTGCCCCGCGCAGAAGTACAATGGCGCCACATCTTTCTAATGCACTTTGAGCTCGACACAGAGAGAATGAGCGTCAGGGAGCGAGAGAAAGCATTGCCTCGTATGATATTAAATAAATCTAACTTTATTACAGGCCTTCCTTTCACAACAAGGTTATCTGGTGTTCTTTTTCATTAAAAACGGGGGAAGTCATGACATGTAGAAAAGAATAGATTTTTCAAGTAGTCGCCTCTTGATGAGAGCGCCGCGGCGTAATAACATTTAATCAGATCCTAAGTGCAATAATAATGAACACAGGGGTTGACTTGTGATGGAATGGGATGTAAGCCGGGCCGCTGATTTCTTCTCATAGTCATACAGGAAAGCGGTTGTAGACTCTTAAAAGCTTTGAAGGTAAACAGCAGTGGCTCATTTAGTCCGAACATTACTAAAATGTTTAGCCATAGCTGTAGAACCGATGGAGAACTAACTGCACCTCATTACTGGCGCTACGGAAAGTGGCGCCTGCACAATTGCCCCCCTACAGACACAGATTTAGGTAATATTTGTATAGCACTTTCCTATGATACTTTATATTAACCACTGAAGTCTGGGATATTTTTAATGTTGGTGGCTTTCCAGTACCCTGAACGTCAGGCCAAGGTCAACCATAAAAAAAAAAAAACATCAAAAATTCAACGATCATGGCAAACAAAGTCTTCAAAGATGGAAGGAGCATGCTAAATAGCTTTTTGGTCAATAGAAGTGAGGGGGTGTTCACAGTTGCACCCATGTCCACCTGCCGGGTCTACATCCTATTTCCTGGAGAAATTAGATAGGGGACGTCTACCTGGCGGTCAGTTTTAAAAATCAAACACTTGAATGAGTTTTAAAAGCAAACCACCATGACCGTATACCGCCTCTCTGCAGGGAAACCTGTTTTTTTAGCCGGAAACAAAGTTAGACATGCAGGACTTTGTGTCTGGCCATAAAAAACGGTTTCCCCGCAGTGAGGCTGCATACGGAAACGGTGGTTTGCTTTTAAAACCTATTCAACTGAATGGGTTTTAAAACTGACCACCAGGAAGCCATCCTCTATGCAGTTTCTTTGGGAAATAGGACGGAGACAAAGGCACAAGTGTGAACACCCCCTTAAGGAAAATGTATTGGGATCTAGAATTAGGTTTCAGATTGGTTATTCAAAGGGTATTGCCATCTTATGTTTTATGGCACATCCATAGGATGACATTGATATACTTCCAGAAGGGATTCCATCAGTTGAGGAATCTGCTAACCAGTTAAGCCAAGTGGCGAATGGATTAAGATGGCCAGAGGTAGCAACATCGAAGCAGAGCTGAAATGGAGTGGTGCTCTCTCCATTCATGACTATATAAGTTATGGTGACAATTGTAGTTAGCTTGAGATATTTCTGTGCCATAGACATCAAGCCACAAGCTTGAGTGATCATATCTAGAGATGAGCGAACAGTGTTCTATCGAACACATGTTCGATCGGATATCAGGGTGTTCGCCATGTTCGAATCGAATCGAACACCGCGTGGTAAAGTGCGCCAAAATTCGATTCCCCTCCCACCTTCCCTGGCGCCTTTTTTGCACCAATAACAGCGCAGGGGAGGTGGGACAGGAACTACGACACCGGGGGCATTGAAAAAAATTGGAAAAAGTCATTGGCTGCCGAAATCAGGTGACCTCCATTTTAGACGAATAGTGGATTTCAAATCCGGGTCATATGAGAATGTGAACTTTGTGACTATGAGACAGGGATAGCTGTACAGGCAGGGATAGCTAGGGATAACCTTTATTTAAGGGGGAATGTTATGAAAAATAACTTTTTGGGGCTCTATCGGGTGTGTAATTGTGATTTTTGTGAGATAAACTTTTTCCCATAGGGATGCATTGGCCAGCGCTGATTGGCCGAATTCCGTACCCTGGCCAATCAGTGCTGGCCAATGCATTCTATTAGCTTGATGAAGCAGAGTGTGCACAGGGGTTCAAGCGCACCCTCGGCTCTGATGTAGCAGAGCCGAGGCTGCACAAGGGTTCAAGCGCACCCTCGGCTCTGATGTAGGAGAGCCGAGGGTGCGCTTGAACCCTTGTGCACACTCTGCTTCATCAAGCTAATAGAATGCATTGGCCAGCACTGATTGGCCAATGCATTCTATTAGCCCGATGAAGTAGAGCTGAATGTGTGTGCTAAGCACACACATTCAGCACTGCTTCATCACGCCAATACAATGCATTAGCCAGTGCTGATTGGCCAGAGTACGGAATTCGGCCAATCAGCGCTGGCTCTGCTGGAGGAGGCGGAGTCTAAGATCGCTCCACACCAGTCTCCATTCAGGTCCGACCTTAGACTCCGCCTCCTCCGGCAGAGCCAGCGCTGATTGGCCGAATTCCGTACTCTGGCCAATCAGCACTGGCTAATGCATTGTATTGGCGTGATGAAGCAGTGCTGAATGTGTGTGCTTAGCACACACATTCAGCTCTACTTCATCGGGCTAATAGAATGCATTAGCCAATCAGCGCTGGCCAATGCATTCTATTAGCTTGATGAAGCAGAGTGTGCACAAAGGTTCAAGCGCACCCTCGGCTCTGATGTAGCAGAGCCGAGGCTGCACAAGGGTTCAAGCGCACCCTCGGCTCTGATGTAGCAGAGCCGAGGGTGCACTTGAACCCTTGTGCACCCTCGGCTCTGCTACATCAGAGCCGAGAGTGCGCTTGAACCCTTGTGCAGCCTCGGCTCTGCTACATCAGAGCCGAGGGTGCACTTGAACCCTTGTGCACCCTCGGCTCTGCTACATCAGAGCCGAGGGTGCGCTTGAACCCTTGTGCACCCTCGGCTCTGCTACATCAGAGCCGAGGGTGCGCTTGAACCCTTGTGCACACTCTGCTTCATCAAGCTAATAGAATGCATTGGCCAGCGCTGATTGGCCAATGCATTCTATTAGCCCGATGAAGTAGAGCTGAATGTGTGTGCTAAGCACACACATTCAGCACTGCTTCATCACGCCAATACAATGCATTAGCCAGTGCTGATTGGCCAGAGTACGGAATTCGGCCAATCAGCGCTGGCTCTGCTGGAGGAGGCGGAGTCTAAGATCGCTCCACACCAGTCTCCATTCAGGTCCGACCTTAGACTCCGCCTCCTCCGGCAGAGCCAGCGCTGATTGGCCGAATTCCGTACTCTGGCCAATCAGCATTGGCTAATGCATTGTATTGGCGTGATGAAGCAGTGCTGAATGTGTGTGCTTAGCACACACATTCAGCTCTACTTCATCGGGCTAATAGAATGCATTGGCCAATCAGCGCTGGCCAATGCATTCTATTAGCTTGATGAAGCAGAGTGTGCACAAGGGTTCAAGCGCACCCTCGGCTCTGATGTAGCAGAGCCGAGGCTGCACAAGGGTTCAAGCGCACCCTCGGCTCTGATGTAGCAGAGCCGAGGGTGCACTTGAACCCTTGTGCACCCTCGGCTCTGCTACATCAGAGCCGAGGGTGCGCTTGAACCCTTGTGCAGCCTCGGCTCTGCTACATCAGAGCCGAGGGTGCACTTGAACCCTTGTGCACCCTCGGCTCTGCTACATCAGAGCCGAGGGTGCGCTTGAACCCTTGTGCACCCTCGGCTCTGCTACATCAGAGCCGAGGGTGCGCTTGAACCCTTGTGCACACTCTGCTTCATCACGCCAATACAATGCATTAGCCAGTGCTGATTGGCCAGAGTACGGAATTCGGCCAATCAGCGCTGGCTCTGCTGGAGGAGGCGGAGTCTAAGATCGCTCCACACCAGTCTCCATTCAGGTCCGACCTTAGACTCCGCCTCCTCCAGCAGAGCCAGCGCTGATTGGCCGAATTCCGTACTCTGGCCAATCAGCACTGGCTAATGCATTGTATTGGCGTGATGAAGCAGTGCTGAATGTGTGTGCTTAGCACACACATTCAGCTCTACTTCATCGGGCTAATAGAATGCATTGGCCAATCAGCGCTGGCCAATGCATTCTATTAGCGTGAACTAAGTTTGCACAGGGGTTCTAGTGCACCCTCGGCTCTGCTATATCAGATTGCTACATCTGATGTAGCAGTGCCGAGTGTGCATCAGATGTGTAGTTGAGCAGAACTGGCTCAGCACTGCTAAGTCTGCATTCGCATAGGAATGCATTGGCCAGCCTTCGGCCAATCAGCGCTGGCTCTGCCGGAGGAGGCGGAGTCTAAGGTCGGACCTGAATGGAGACTGGTGTGGAGCGATCTTAGACTCCGCCTCCTCCAGCAGAGCCAGCGCTGATTGGTCGAGTTCCGTACTCTGGCCAATCAGCACTGGCCAATGCATTTCTATGGGGAAAAGTTAGCTTGCGAAAATCGCAAACTGACAGGGATTTCCATGAAATAAAGTGACTTTTATGCCCCCAGACATGCTTCCCCTGCTGTCCCAGTGTCATTCCAGGGTGTTGGTATCATTTCCTGGGGTGTCATAGTGGACTTGGTGACCCTCCAGACACGAATTTGGGTTTCCCCCTTAACGAGTTTATGTTCCCCATAGACTATAATGGGGTTTGAAACCCATTCGAACACTCGAACAGTGAGCGGCTGTTCGAATCGAATTTCGAACCTCGAACATTTTAGTGTTCGCTCATCTCTAATCATATCACATTCAATCCTGGAGAACCCTTTTAGGCCCCACGTTCTGGAAAAGCTGGGTTTTTTGTTGCAGATTTTTCTGCTTTTTTTGGCGCCAAAGCCAGAAGTGGGTTTAATAGAAGGGAAAAGTATAAGTGTTTCCTTTATATTTCCCATTCCTTTTCAAGTCATTCTTGACTTTGGCTCATAAAAACGAAGCAAAATCTGCAACTAAAAAAGCAGCTTTTCTGAAACGTGGGGCCTTAAAGTGGTTATTCTTAATACAGCTGAACATAGGACCTAACCATAACAAAACATTACTCACCTCTCTCCCAGTGTTCCGGTCTAGGCACTGCCTGATTCCCAAGAGTTTTCCACTTCTTGGTGTCTCCCATAGGATTTGCTTAGAGATGACGATCCAGCCTGTCATTGGCCTGAGCGTGACCCGCCTTAAACAGTGACTGTCAACAGGTATGTGGGGCAACAGGAAACAACGAGAAGCAGAATTCTGGGCAGAATCGGAACTGGATTCGAAGAGTATCCGAGAGAGGCGAGTAATGTTTTGTTACATTAGGACCCCCGTGTTCACCAATTTTAGGAATATGCATATTTTATTCCCTTGGAAAAAAGTTTTTAAGGAATAGTTCGAATAAAAATAAATATCTGTCCATGATAACCTACAAGGCTGTGAAGTCAGTAGGCCAAGTCCCAAACTCCGATTCCTCTATTTTTCCACAGCCCGACTCCAAATCCTGTTCCAACTCTTTCATAAATGGCTGACAGCCTTAGTCAGCCAGACCAATATTTTCACAAAAAAATCCAGAGACTGAATTCCTATGAAATTGAATATTTAATAAAATTTATTTGTTCACTTTATTATTTTTATAATATATATTTTGAAGACAGCATTGGTAACTTTTCTCACTCCAGTCAAAACTTTCCCGAAATCTACTCCACGACTACAACTACGACTCCACAGCTCAGATGAGATATTACAACGAAAAGCAAAAATAGTACCAAAGAAATATAAAAAATACAGTAGATTTTATATTTTCGGACTACAGGGCCAAACTTCTTGAAAGGCAATGCTTCAAAAAGGGCAGTATTTTGTTTTACCAGGCGCAACCCGTAATGACAACTGCATAATAGGCTGAAGTCAGATATGCTTTTGGATTTCTGATTTTCCTTCACATAGCGAACAGCAAAGGGTCTGGCAGACCCCCCTCTATGTTACCGAAAAAAGACAATGCTGCCTACTGTGGCATTTTCTCCAGCACTTATTTCAGTGTCTATGATGTAGACTGTATGACACAGATGCGTTTCTTGCCTATCTGCTCTGCCCCAGTCCTTCCCTACTTTATCGTCTATTATGGATCTAATTACGGAAAGGAGATAATCCTATATCCATTGCGATGCAAAGAAGTAGACAAAAAGCGTAATTTTACCTCCGATGTGGACGGACTTTAATTGGGAACATCAAGGTGACATAAGTATCAATATCAGTATTGTCCGTGTCCATAAATAATGAGGCAAGAAGGTGAGAGGCGCTTCGGGTAACATGAAGCCTCTTTAAGGAGCAATCAATCTGCGGATCTGAGCTCCAAGGAGCCTTCACACAGCCATCAGGAGCAGGTTCTAGCTTAATCAGCTCAGATAGAGAGCAAATTAACTTGTCCTACAAGGAGGAGGCTGTCTGTAGAAGAGAGAACAGCCAGCATAAGCAATACAAAGCCCCTGACATGGCGGCCAGTGCTGCAATCTCCCAACGCTGACTGCCTATCCAACACTTCAAGTAAACTTCCATTTAAAGTAGACCGGTCAGCTCTCCTGACATCTCTCCGATTTAGTAAATACAGTGAAACTTTTTGGAGCTGAAGTCCCAAATTTGTACAGAAAAATGGTCTTTTATAGGGATAATATATCTAATAAAGTCAGCAAGCTTGTAAAACCCCAAATAATGATGAAAAGGTCGAAAATCATGTATTATATGTTTTATCATATTACACAAAACAAGATAGTAGTTCAATATATAACACAGACCCAGGCCATGGTAATTTTCACAAGTCTCTCCATCCCACACATATAACGATAGAGGATCCTTTCTTACTCTCTTGGTGACTAACACATTTCCAAGTTCAAGATGGCTCCCAGCATGGCATGTTTTTAAAACTTGCTCTCCTGCATTGCTTTCGGGTTGTTCCAAGTCACCAGCATAACTGACCATCTTAATCCTACTACCCAACAAGACTGACCATACCATTTCTAGTCGCCAGTATGACGGACCATCTCATTCCTAGTCAAAAGCATGGCCGGCCATATCATTCCTAGTCCCCAATATGACTGACCATCTCATTCCTAGTCAAAAGCATGGCTGGTCATATCATTCCTAGTCCCCAATATGACTGACCATCTCATTCCTAGTCCAAAGCATGGCCGGCCATATCATTCCTAGTCCCCAACATGACTGGCCATCTCATTCTTAGTCCCCAACATGACTGACCATCTCATTCCTAGTCTCCAGCATGACTGACCATCTCATTCCTAGTCCAAAGCATGACTGACCATCTCATTCCTAGTCCCCAGCATAATATGCCTTGTTCCTCATAATGGCTCCCCTCTATTTCCTGGCTACTTGCTAACATTTCATAGGAACAACCCAAGAATGGTCATTTTGATGTGGGGTATACATAAAACTTTCCATTTTATGACCCAGTTCCTCAAATTGTCCAGGTAAAATTGGGACTGTTGTCATGTATTTTGGGCACCTCAATGGCAGATTCATTGCCTGTAACATGGGCTCTCTTCTCTACTGTGATGCCCTTACAAGTTTTTTCCTCTTGCTTGCTGAGTCCATATTGGTCTCAGTGTATGCAAGTATATCGTGTGGTCTTATCCAAGGGGTTTCCTCTAAAGAAAATTGCTCACGGAAGTGTTTTTCATTTGGATAAGCATCTGTTCTGCTTATAGGGAAGCAGCTTCCATACAGTGTCATAGGAAAGAACTGGGTCACTAAAAAGAATGAGTCCAAGGTCAGGTTGCTTAGGGCCATGTCCTATTGAAAAGGAACAGTGAAGCCAGTTGCTATTGAATTAATTTATAACTTTCCAAGAGGAATGACTGAGGAATTTCACAAATCGAAATGATAAAAAGTTATTATTTTAGTAGGAAGAAGAGGGATGCAAACATTTACTAAATCAGATATGTCATGAGCACCGAGGGGTCTCCTTTACAGTTTAAACATACTTTATTTTTCATAATTCCACTGTTCCGGTAATGGTAACAAACTTTGTGATGAAAAGTGCCTCTTTCTTCACTTTTTTGCTTCTTTCTTCCACTGATCAGATCTATACAATATAAGTCTATGGACAAGGGATGGGTAAGGAAGAAGACAGCTCCTCAAAGAGAGAGATATCAGCATTATAGTGAGACAGGTTTCTTCTTACGTATTACTATCCAGCCTTCTCCTGACAGAAATGACTAATTTAGGGGGCCACACGGTGGCTCAGTGGTTAGCACTGCAGCCCTGCAGCGCTGGAGTCCTGGTGTTCAAATCCCGACAAGGGCAGAAAACCATCTGCAAGGAGTTTGTATGCTCTCCCCGTGTTAGCATTGAATTCCATCCCATATTCCAAAGACATACTGATAGGAAAAAATGTACATTGTGAGCTCTATGTGGGGCTCACAATCTACATTTTAAAAAAAAAAGAAAGAAATGACTAATTTAATGCTGTAGACAGCCTCATATCGCTGTCTCTCACCTTCTCCTCCTCCCCTCTCCATTGTAAACTGACATTGCTTGTGTATGGAGTACAGACCAAAATCTCTGGTTAGGGTTCCTTGGGCCCAGCAGATAAAATAATTCTGGGGGCCCATCCTCCAACGACCCCTAAGAAATAGACCATAGTACCCAACAAACTTGTCTGTGATCTTTATTAGAGCCTGGGCCAACCGGAGGATGCTCTGGTACTCCGATTGGCCAGTCCTACACTGTCTCTGGTAAGTGATGAGACAATGCCCCAATGTCTGCCTACCACCCAATCAATTTTGTTTGTGAAGACAACAGCAACCCAAGAAGAACTTAACATGGGTGATGTTAGTGGTTGACAAGATACCATCTTGTCAACAAGGACATCTCAAAATTTTCAAAAACATTTCTGAAAACTGTACCAATGGTTCAGAAGAGTATACATTAAGTTAGTGTCTCTCGATGAGAGCTGAAGATCTGTTTACCAAGGTCTCCAGAGCACAAAGTGACCTCTTTCGATTATACTTTATGTTCATAAGAGAACCAGTGGTAAATCCAGATTTATGATAAAGTAGCTATACCAAACCCAGATGCTCAAATCTTCTACTTGTCAGTCATATGCATCGCACGCAGGACAAAGGAATCTGGAAGGGAGAGACTGCGGCAGAGCTGTTACTTACACCTCAAGAAAGACGTTTCTTCTTATCAATCCAAATAAATATTTGCAGCGAGCTGGAGCCGGAATTAAGCCTCTTAGTGTATGGCGGCGCGACACTCTATAAATGACCTAGTTTGTTGACTCATCCTAAGACATTTAAAGCTGCAAAGTAGAGATTGTCGGGTGTATGGTGAGAGTCATCTGCAGAGAACAGCACGGGTGCTGCGGGATCCATCACTGGCTTACTGATTCTATAAGTCCAGGACTGGATAATGGGAGTAAAATATGGCCTATGCCTGACAAGCCATAGAAGTTACTCAAGTAATCTAGACGATCATCTTAATATAGATGGTTCTATAATGATAGTTATAAACCCTTTATAAGAGGAAATGTCCACTGTTTAACACCGCATCATTTTTTGGACCAAAATTCTGAGTTGCTTATAGAGAACCAATCATCAGGTTTGGGGTCCCTAAATCAGCAGGATGTCCTTTGTTTGGGGTCTCAAATCTGGTGATCTCATTCTTGTTTATGAATGATCTATTTGCCCAGTATAGGAGTCCAGGCAAGGGCATGACTACCGGGGTAGCAGCGTTAGTGGCTGCTACAGAGCCTGGGACATTAGGGAGCCCGGCGGCAGCTGCAGATTTTGTATTTATTTTTTAATAGTCCGTTACCTGCTGAAATAACTCCATCTGGTAATGGGCTCTATTTGCTTACAAATCCTGACTCCAACTCACGGTGGCCGGCGCTTCTTCTTCTTTGGAAGCTGTGAGCAGGAGCCACAATGGTACATAATACTGTGAGCAGGAGCCACAATGGTACATAATACTGTGTGCAGGGGCCACTATGGGGCATAATACTTGTGTGCAGGAATGTGAGGGGGAAAAGACGGTCTGTCAGGGTCTTCGGGGAGAAGGGGAGGGAAATGTCAATAGTTCGCCAAGTGGCCCGGCCATTCCCAGTTATGCCACTGAGTCCAGGAATTATTTTTGGCAACTCCCAGTTCAAGAGTGGTATGCAACTGAAGTCATGAAGATTACAACGCACTTTACAGCGCATACACAATAAAGTGAGGTGTACACTAACCACTTCAAAAGCGCATGTGCTAGAAAATGCTGGGGACAACTTCCTGACTCATCTATGGTAGATTAAAACTTTAAGGGGTTAATTATGATTGGAAAACTTGTCTGCTTACTTCTTCTCAGGAAGTGACATCACGTCCTTTGGTTACATCGTAAAGCTACAGCTCAGTTCCAATCAAATGAATGGGAGACAGAGGGCTGAAAAATAAAGGGGAGTCTAAAGCAGAAATCTGCCTGAACTCCTGAATGGCCCCTGGTAATGCGGACTGGCGAGGTGCAGTCTCTGTTTAGTAGTACATGTCGACCCCCCGATTGGAAAGGGACATACGTCACAAGATGCCGAGCTGCTTATCATTACAGATGTGGTCAGCTCCTTGGTGGCATGTCTGATGGCAACCACGGCTTAGGGGCCTCCTTCTATGAGCCCAATTACAACTACAGGTGAACTACTTGAGCTACAACCGAAACTCCCAATCTGACGTAGTCAATCTTGAGTCATCCCAAAAAGGGTAAATTCACACATACATCACACGTCATATTTTTGAGGCAGAATCCATCTAAAAATCTTCTTTAAAAACATCTCCCAACTCTCCCATTCATTTCAATGACAGTCAGTAGCATACTGTAGTTCTGAAGGTGTTTTTGGAGGATTGTGGTTCCTGCCCCAAAATCTGCCTACAAAAAAACTCTGTGTGAACTTACCACTGGAATCAAAATAGTTAAGACAACAATTTCCTTCGGTGAAAGATCTATTTTCCCTCCCCACCGAGCCGGCAAGGTGGAGAGGTCCTATCAGCTTAATTTATTCTGTCTCAACCATATAAAGACATTGGGAATTAGAATTTTCAGTATTATTATTGACTACCTTCATTAATCACTCTAAAGGACCTTGACACAGTTTCAAGCGGCGCGAGTCTACAAGGCGTAGGCAATATTTTTCTTCACTGTACTTTAACATGTCTTCTAGGAGCCTAATCAGACTTGTGCATAAGCAGGAAGGTTTTGCTTTCTAATAGTCAGGTATATATCACACCGGGCGCAGCAGCCACCACTACTGAAAGGACTTTCACAGATGGTCCAATGCCCGATTCTAGTGGCCACCACAAAGCTAAAAATGACTAGTATAGGAGTATTATTTATTGGATAGCAATCTTATTATATTATATTATCTAAATACATGCTTAGTCTTATTATTTGAGCACTTATATACAATATATATCTTATATTTGCAGTACATGAAAGTGTATAAAAGTTTTATTTAGTTCATTTGGGCCCAATACTGTATATGGTAGAGGGGGCAATAGCAGAATACCTGTCTACCGGACAGAATACCAAATGACTTAAAGGGGTTGTCCAAAACCCAGGAATAATGGATACTGATGACCCACCAGAGGTTAGATCGAATCATTAGAACAGATCATTGGGGTCCGACAGATAGATCCTCAATTAGCTGATATGGATGCCATATACAAGGTACAGAGATGGAAGTAGCTCTGCTCCTATTCAATTAACACTGTATACAGTTTCCAGCTCAGTACACTGTATACAGCTTCCAGCTCAGCACACTGTAGAGGCGGCACCAGGAAACTGCAGCTGGGCTCCAATTCACTTGAACAGGAGCAGAGCTACTTCTGGCAATATGCTTTGTATATGGCTCTGGCAGCCAAATTATCTGACTGGTATGGGGACCAGGTGTTGGATTCCCGCTGATCTGATACTGATGACCTATCCTGTGGATAGATCAGCAGTGCAGCTGAGTAACAGCCGCTCCATGATAGGGGTCTCCACAGTCCGACCCCCACCAGTCTGCAACTTAACCCCTTCTCTTTTGCATCCGAGTGCAGTCCTCTTAAAATCGTGTATCATCCATGCATTCATACAAACTAAGAAGCCACATAGTTTTTTGCCAGGGTGCCTATACAAATCTATAACCAGTCCCTCAGGTACCTTACACCATTGATACATCAAGTGTCTAGTTATGTAGTAGATGGGCCTTGGTGCCCCTCAGACATTACGGCCACTATTACTCTGTACCCACTGATACTACAGTGCAGACGCCATTGCTAAAAGTTGTATTCAGAATGCTATTGGTTGTTGCTAGAAATCCTATTAATATTATAAATGTGAAAGTTTGTGAGTTTGGATGTTTGTGGGTTTGTGTGTTCGGATGTTTGTTAGTCAATCACGCAAAACCCGCTTGACCGATTTGGCTGAAATTTTCCACAAACATAGTTTATACACCCCATTGCGCAATAGGCAATAGCCTATATAGCGCACAATAGCACACATACGTTTTTCCCAGGACCCCCACAAACCTCAAACTCACATCACTATCTCTGCAATCTCACACACTTTGGACCCCGATTTGGCTGAAATTTTCCACAAACATAGTCCCTACACTCGATTGCGCAATAGGCTACTTTTCGTCACAATAGCGCACATATGTTTTTCCCAAGAGCCATTTGGATGTTCGGATGTTTGGAGGTCAATCACGCAAAAACCGCTCCACCGATTTGGCTGAAATTTTCCACATAGTCACAATAGCGCACATACGTTTTTCCCAGGACCCCCACAAAACCCAAACTCACATCACTATCTCTGCAATCTCACACACTTTGGACCATAGCAAGCCACAAAATTCATATTACCCCCTACAGCAGAGGTCAGCAACCCATGGCACACATGCCAAGAGTGGCACTCCTGCCATATTTCACTGGCATGCCAGCAGCACAGGACCTGCAAGAGTTAAATAAAGTCTCTGCTAGAGCTGAGGCATAAGGACACTCCCCTTTGCGAGATGTGCAGGAAACCCAGGGGGTGGAGCTTAGACGGTCGAGTCTAAGCTCAAGTCTCTGCCTGCTATAGTGATAGCTCCTGCCGAAGCTGCTAGCAAACTGAAAGTAAGAAACACACAGCTCCCTTCCTTTACTTCCTATTCTCATTAATGTCAGGCATGGGGTTATTAGTTTAGTGTTAGTAACTCCATGTGCCTCACATTAATAGGAATAAACCCCATCATGTCCCTCATATTAACCCCTGTGTGCCCCATATAAAGGTTACTAATATGTGAGACATATGGAGGTACTAATAAAAGACCTCAGTAATGAAGATACTTAATTATTACCTCCAAGTCTCTCACATATCAGTAACTAGAGATGAGCGAGTACTGTGGGGATCAGCCGATCTGAACAGCACGCTCCATAGAAATGAATGGATGCACCTGGTACTTCCGCTTGGACGTAGCCAGCGCGCTTAACCCCCCGCGTGCCGGCTACGTCCATTCATTTCTATGCGAGCGTGGTGTTCGGATCGGCTGATCCCAACAGTACTCGCTCATCTCTATCAGTAACTCTTACACTGGGGTTAATGTGAGGGACATGATGGGGTTAATTGCTATTAATAACAGGCACATGGAGTTACTAAACTGTCATGCACAGGGCCAGACTTTATGTGGCTTGCTCAAGAGTATCCTGTGCCCAAAACTTACATGTACTGGTGGAAAATAACAAATCATACAATGTCGTATATCGAAGTATATTAACCTGAAATACCTCTGTCCCAAAGTCACTATGTACAGTTTATACCAACACCGTATAGCTGCTGAAATACAAATTACATTCAACACAAAAGTCTCATGTGCTCTCAGAATTACCTGTTACATATTACCCATACCTTATACACAGTACGAAAACCTTACCCGTGCCTGTATATACCCACTTCTACAATCACCGCAGACGAAGTCGCGGGTACCAGCGAGTAGTAAAATAAATGAAAATCCCTCCTGTAACGGAGGCAATGAACATCAAAAACTGCCATTCCCCGATCCTTGTTTTTGGGACTACATTTCCCAGAATGCAAATCACCATAGCAAGCTCACATAAACTCACCGTGAAGAAGCAGGGATTACTGGGAAATGTGAGCTCAGAAACATGTAAAATATAATGGTAAAGGTAAATACGGTATATATATATATACACTCACCGACCACTTTATTAGGTACACCTGTCCAACTGCTCGTTAACACTTAATTTCTAATCAGCCAATCACATGGCGGCAACTCAGTGCATTTAGGCATGTAGACATGGTCAAGACAAATTCCTGCAGTTCAAACCGAGCATCAGTATGGGGAAGAAAGGTGATTTGAGTGCCTTTGAACGTGGCATGGTTGTTGGTGCCAGAAGGGCTGGTCTGAGTATTTCGGAAACTGCTGATCTACTGGGATTTTCACGCATAACCATCTCTAGGGTTTACAGAGAATGGTCCGAAAAAGAAAAAACATCCAGTGAGCGGCAGTTCTGTGGGCGGAAATGCGTTGTTGATGCCAGAGGAGAATGGCCAAACTGGTTAGAGCTGATAGAAAGGCAACAGTGACTCAAATAGCCACCCGTTACAACCAAGGTAGCCAGAAGAGCATCTCTGAACGCACAGTACGTCGAACTTTGAGGCAGATGGGCTACAGCGGCAGAAGACCACACCGGGTGCCACTCCTTTCAGCTAAGAACAGGAAACTGAGACTACAATTTGCACAAGCTCATCGAAATTGGACAATTGAAGATTGGAAAAACGTTGCCTGGTCTGATGAGTCTCGATTTCTGCTGCGACATTCGGATGGTAGGGTCAGAATTTGGCGTCAACAACATGAAAGCATGAATCCATCCTGCCTTGTATCAACGGTTCAGGCTGGTGGTGGTGGTGTCATGGTGTGGGGAATATTTTCTTGGCACTCTTTGGGCCCCTTGGTACCAATTGAGCATCGTTGCAACGCCAAAGCCTACCTGAGTATTGTTGCTGACCATGTCCATCCCTTTATGACCACAATGTACCCAACATCTGATGGCTACTTTCAGCAGGATAATGCGCCATGTCATAAAGCTGGAATCATCTCAGACTGGTTTCTTGAACATGACAATGAGTTCACTGTACTCCAATGGCCTCCACAGTCACCAGATCTCAATCCAATAGAGCATCTTTGGGATGTGGTGGAACGGGAGATTCGCATCATGGATGTGCAGCCGACAAATCTGCGGCAACTGTGTGATGCCATCATGTCAATATGGACCAAAATCTCTGAGGAATGCTTCCAGCACCTTGTTGAATCTATGCCACGAAGAATTGAGGCAGTTCTGAAGGCAAAAGGGGGTCCAACCCGTTACTAGCATGGTGTACCTAATAAAGAGGCCGGTGAGTGTATATATATATATATATATACATACACATGCACATATCTATATGGGTGAGAGGTTAGAAAAGAAATTTGCTAAAGTGAATTTTCAAGCTCAGCTGGTCAGATTTACACTGTTAAGAAAGCAATGAAGGCAATTGCGTTCATAGGAGGAACATTAATTCAATTTCAGAGAGGTTGGAAGCAGTGTGTGAGAACTGTGTAATATCAGCTTATCTCCTTCGTCTGATCGGGATCCATCAAGCTGTGACTGGAGGAGAAAATGACCATGAGAGATCCTGATATAAGACTAATATTAAAAAACAGTAAAAAAAAAAAAATTTCATGCCTCAATGAGCAGAAAATATACATCTAATGAAACAATAAAATGAGACAGATTTTGATGATAGGGACAATGCAGCAGGGGGCACTAGTCTTACCGTCAAGATGGACAGTATAGTGGAATCCTAACAGAACCCAATTTAATTCAAAGGGGTCTGTCGGGCACCGTTGGAGCCCATTGTGTGAAACCAAATGAAGATGTGAACCGAACGTTGTAAACTCAGTAACCTGCTTACCATTTAGTAGACAAATACAAGTAGGGCCGTAGCTAGGGAGTGCAGAGGTAGCAGTCACTACCAGGCTCTGGAATTTCATGGGGCCCCTCTGCCACGTAAAATATACCACCATTCTCGGTTAGCTAGGGGATCCATTATAGATTTTGCGTAGGGTCCAGGAGCTTCAAGTTACACCTCTGAATACAAGTATATCCTGATAATCTGATGATACTCAGAACCACTAAATTGGATTATTAAAATGGCGGACTATCAGGAATTGGCCCCACTGCAGCGAAACATAAGAACAGACCAGAAAGTGATATATGAGACAAATACCCACTTGCTCTTCATAGGGCTTGCTGAGACATAATGTAAAATCTAGTACCCCCTTCCCCCCACTTATCGAGTGCCATAGATGTTATGAATGACCTACGTGGCACAAAGGCCTTCGGGAACCCCTTGGGCACTATAGTCATGGTGCAACTACTAACTCTGCACTTGCTATAGCTATGCCTTTACTGAGAAGGACTGAATGCTAAGTGGACCATATGGGAAGTGTGGTGGGTACACAGGCCATATACAAGTGTACACATGCTTATGTTGTGTCAAACACAAACAGACCAATCTAGTATGACTCAGACACCCGTGGCATAAGGTAGGGGGTAAACAACGAACAACTTGAGATCAAAAGTATCTTTATAATCTTAAAATATAAAAGTTGGGCTGCCACCTCTTTCGTGTGAATCTAGCCTAAGGATACATTCACATGACCCTGCTGCAGAACAAGGGGCACGCGTTTTCTCAGATTCCCATACATTTCAGCATATGGAGGGATCCATGAAAACGGCTAAAAATAGAACATGACCTATACTTTCATAATAATGGTCATGTGAACAGCCCCCATTTAATGTTATATCACATCACACGGCCGTTGTCCATCGTCATGTTAGTATAGCTTAATGCCTTATTGACAAGACCGTTCCATTCTACCCAGGCTGCGCCAATCCAATTTGACCTTATTCACATGGCAGTTGTGTGATGGCCCATGAAAGTGTATGGAGATATTCACATATATATTTGGGAGATCGCATGCTGTCTTGGGGAGGAGGTAAAACTGTCCAGCCACCCAAATAACACATAAAAATTGATGGGCCATTTACAGATTTTCCATTAGGGCCCAAAAGCAGGAGAAATAACAGCCAAGGACTAACATAGACAGATGTAGTAGAGTTAACCCGAACTTCTGCAGTCATATCCTATCACAGAAGACAATAAAAACCAATGAAAAGTCATTGGCAAAAAAATTTTTCAATAACTTTTATTGTTTTTTGTTGTGTCCTTTGATAAGATATTACGCAGCACCAGTTTATCCTATTGCAAAGGTTCAGGCTAACTCTATATGCTGCAAAGTATCAGTTACTAATTCCCAAATCTATCACCGTAGAGCATTGCGCAGGAACAACCAATTGGCTTCGTGACAAAAAAGTCTTCTAGGAAACTATAAGATGAAACCAGTGTGTGGGTGCAGGACTTGTGCTCGATTTGAGCTTCGTTGTAATGGCTTCTGTCCAAGCCTCATTTCCACAGCCCAAAAAACAATACCGGCAGGCAGAGCATGGCCGATCAATAGGACGCTGAAATTTCATCAGAGCTCATACTGGTATCTACTATGTGCTCTGCAAAAAACAGAAACAATCTATTGATCTGCCCTCTATGCTCTGAGGAAGTCGCAATATTGCATTGATCAGGCATACCCCGCTATGAGATTGTAGCATGGTTCAGACTGGGGGAAGGATGCCTGGTTTCACACACAATTTTTGACAGCAGTCACAGAGTTAAAACACATTCATATACTGGATTTTGGGACAGAACCTTAAAGGCATTGTATGAGAATAGAAAAAAGGTGGGTTTTATTTGAACCCTCACTACTCATATCCTTGGGCTGTGTTCAGTATTGCAGATTATCATTATTTACATCAAGGGAACTCCAATACCAGACAAAGCCCAAGGACAAAAGTGACGCAGTTTCTGGGACAAAAGTACATCTTGTTTTCTAATGTAACCTCTTAGGAGAGCGCCATTGGACTGAGAGAAGCAGGATGGTCATTTCGATGAATTGCGCGCCATCCTGGCTATTAGGAACTCTCTTGTTAGGAGACGTTGGAAGAAGTGACAACATGCACACAGCTAACGGTTTCTCGATGGCCGGGACAGATCAGTAGAAGAGAGGACTATTTGATCCGCTGGCAAGCACAAACAACTTGTAGTTTCCTTGTCCACTATCCAGATACAGGGGGCGCCTTTATTACACATCCCTGTCTCTGCCCGGATCATTTCCAGGCACTTACCAGGAGCAGATTTGATGTCATGGCACCCATTATGACTCCTGCCATTAACAGCCAGCCACATTCACTCTAGATTGCAGTGGTATCGTGAACAAGAAACTCAGACTGCTACAGACTAGAACTGTATTATCTTTAGAAACCAATCCAGGTACCCAAGAATGATTGGCTTCAAGCATGGTGGTCTCATGGTGAGCGCTTCAGTCCTCCATTTGTTGCCACAACTGCTGGTGTGATGATCTATGTATCATTGGGCTAAGCACCTGCACAAAGTCAAATCCATTTGGTATTTTCACTGTAATTTTTTTTTTTTGGCTTTTTGTAAATTGTTAAAATGTACATTTGTTAGGTCAGATAAGTATAGCGAGAATCTGACGTCAAGTTTAATACTATTCAATTTGTCCATAGAGACTTGGACCATTTACTTCACATTCATTGGGCCTAATCCAGAGCAGAGTGTGCGGCTGGATGCTGGTGCAATGCACCGGCTTTTAGTTGCGGCTACCCAGTTTTTGAATCGGAACCTAAGGTGGCCTCTGCCTCAGGTTCCAATCCAAAAAACCCAGTGTGAACTTACTCTAAGTGTCTCTTTTAGTAGATACATCCCCATGAAGTGGAAACTCTACAGCATTGTTTTCTAGAACTCTGCATTGTGTTGACCTTATGTTATTCCTCTGAGAAGTTGAAAAAAAAAAAAGACAATTGGGTGTTACCAGTTGGGAAGGGGGAGTGTCCTTATACAATCTGACACTGTCCAATTCGTGCTGCCAGTGCCATTTTGAATAGTGAAACACCCATACAATGGTTGTCAATTTATTCCAAAATTTCTAGGATGATTAAAAGAGAAATGGGACAAGACAAAAAACGATGCCCCATAAATAATATATTATGGGAATATAAGTACTCACATAGATGCCAGGAGTAGCGACAGGTCTCTTTAAATACACATATAACAGAAAAATGTAAAATTCCTTATAATGAAATAAATTTAAAGAGTAAAAATCAGAATCCCCCTTTAATATAGTAATATACAAATATGTTATTCAGGTAAAACATGAAGGCTTTATAAATGTTTTTTTTTATTATTAAAAAACAATTTCTGACCATCTGTAAATCAAATACCAAGTGGAGCCCAAACAGCGTCTTTCAAGTGCCTGGTCTGCGAGGATGGTAATTTTGGGAAATTGTTAGCTTCCCTGTTAGCGTTCAGAGAAGGGACCTGCTGCTCTCATTATAAGCTTGTGGAGAAAAGCGTACTTCAATAAAAATCCTTCTCTCCAGCTGGGATCTCTTATTTGGGTGGCAAAATCTAAAAATTTCTGGACTCCAGACGCTTTCCATTTAGGAATCAAAAATTGTCATAGCAACAAATAAAGCTACGATTAACCAGAAATACAAAAAAAAAAAAATCTAATAAAAAGATAAATCCCTAATCTTGTCACCTATCACTACTTTGGTTTGGACTTAGAGGAACAGATATGAAGGATCTGAATGATGCTTTGACCTACAGATATGGGGCATCTGAATGATGATTGACCTACAGATATGGGGCATCTGAATGATGATTGACCTACTGTTATGAAGAACCTGAACGATGGCTTGACTTACAGTTAGTCATCCAGATTCAGTCATGATGCCTTCTAAGATATTCCCTTCTCTTCATCTTCCCACCTTCTTTACCTGCTCCTCTTGTCAAACTAAAAATATGACTACTGGAATTCCCTAGAGTCCTTTCTCTTCTGCCAACCATATGACTGGCACTCTTCTATTACATACAACATAATATATTTACCTAGATCTGTTTCCTCCATACATTTCTTCATTATTTTTAGATATTACCCCAAGCATAACCTACGCTATGTATATGATCTTCTCATCTAGTCTACCTCAAACATACCTTCACATTATGCCTCCAGGACTTCCCACGCTCCTCTTCTCTGGGATTCATTTCCACAGTCCATCTTAACATCAGACCTCAAAATGATCTTAAAACCTTCTTCAGCAAATAGTATACTATGTCTTAGACCACTACATCTCAAACTATAAGGTGGTCCACATTGGTAAAGTACCCACATGGTGTCGGTGAAGCTTACCTTGGAGGCATCTTTCATATGAGTGACCTTATGGTGATTTTTTTTTCTGCTTTTCTAGTGTTAATATTATATTGATATCAGGAGAAAAATAAGATATAAATTAAAAGATAATTTTATATTTGATATGAATATCAACATTTGATAAGAGATTATAAGCTTCATTGGTCTGTCTTCGACCATATTTGCAGTCAGTACTGAGGTACAATCCGTGTCTTGATTCTCAACTTGTGGTACTGATTGTGTAGCCAAGGGGGTCCAAGACATGTCTAAGAGGGGTATTTCCATTTTGCTTATGCTGTCTCTTTAAAGTAACACTAAACCTAGCAATGAATTATACAGGCAATACGTCATACTCAATATGTCAATCTTCAGGATTTTTGGCATGATTGTGAAACTAGCAGTTGACTAAAAGCCATTTACAGCTAGATGTAGGAAGAGCCAGTTGTTCTACAGCTCAACACAAAAGGAGCCAGTTGTCTTACAGTTAGACACAATAGGAGGCAGTTATCTTACAGCTAGACACAGGAGGAATCAGGTGTCTTACAGCTTTGCACAGGAGGAGCCAGTTGTCTCACAGTTAGACACAGGAGGAGCCAGTTGTCTTACAGTTAGACACTGGATCAGTCAGTTGTCTTATAACTTGACACAGGAGGAGACAGTTATCTTAAAATTTGACACAGGTGTCAGGTGTCTTACAGCTTAACACAGGAGGAGCCAGTTGTCTCACAGTTATGCACAGGAGGAGCCAGTTGTCTTACAGATCTACACAAGAGGAGCCACTTGTCTTACAGTTAGACACAGGATCAGTCAGTTGTCTTATAACTTGACACAGGAGGAGCCAGTTATCTTAAAACTTGACACAGGAGGAGTCAGGTGTCTTACAGCTTAACACAGGAGGAGCCAGTTGTTTCACAGTTAGGCACAGGAGGAGCCAGTTGTCTTACAGTTCTACACATGAGGAGCCAGTTATCTTACAGCTAGACACAGGAGGAGTCAGTTGTCTTACAGTTCTACACAAGAGGAGCCAGTTATCTTACAGCTAGACATGGTAGGAGCCAGTTATATTACATCTTGACACAGCAGGAGCCAGTTAGCTTACAGCTTGACAAAGGAGGAGAAAGTTGTCTCACAGTTAGACACATGAGGATCCAGTTGTCTTAAGCTTGACACAGGAGGAGCCAGTTGTCTTACAGTTACACATAGAAGGAGCTATTTGTCTTACAGCTAGATACAGGAGAAGCCAGTTGTGTTATACTTGGATGCAGTAAGGAGGTGGAAGGGGGCATAGACGATCTCCAGAATAAGAAATTCACAAAGTTTATATATTTCTTAGATATTTGAAATACGAGACATAGTAGGATCAAATGAAAAAAAAAAAAAAAAAAGATTATGGGAAGGAATGCTGTTTCTTTTATTTTACTAAGCAACATAATGTATCATGGTCTAGGAGATACTTTGATGTATTTTGTGTGCAGTGGTCACAGGAACAGTGAAAAACACTTCTTTAGATTGTAAGCTGACATGACTAGGTTTCTTCCTTCTGTATTTTACAACTAATATACATTTTGAATCTAAATGTTATAATTCTATATTTTTTCTTTTGGATTTAACCCTTGTTTTACTGTACTGTAAAGAATAAGGATGGTGATGTTATATATTTATAGAATTCATAAAAAAGCATAAAACAAATGGAAAAAAAATGCAATCTGAGATAACACAAAAAGGTAAAAAAATGCTGACATCTTGTCAATTTTCGATGAAAAACGGAATATGGTCTGTTCAAACAAGCCCGATGATACTGAAAAAATATCAGAACAGTGGTCCGATGGGGAATTTACCTTTATATCTACTGCCATTTCTGCAGGCAATGGATACACAGGAGCAGGTATAAATGGAAAAGGATAATGCATCAGATAGGAACAAGATGTACCCGCGTACATAAAATACTTGCTACAGCTTACTGTATTAGTCCTATGCAGGCAAAGTTAGCTTCAAATAAATATTGGATTAGCAGAGCCGGGAATGTATTAAATTAAAAGGTAATAGTCAATGTAAGATATGGCATTAGTGTGGGATAGATAGAATGAACATGAGATAATACATTAGCATAGAGCTGGCAGCTGCTATAATAGATTAAATTTGCATAAGATACATGCTGATATTAAACTAACAGAGGAAATATGTGACTTGTTGAAGACTTTGAATTAGCCCAGGATAAACACGGCATGTATAAATATTACACTGCCACCTGACAGACAGCGTACGCGGCTTCTGAAATATGAAAAGACAGACGCTGATTCTTTTAGACTGCATACATCAAACAGACTGAAAAGGAGATGTCTTCTCATGACAACCACTTTTAGGAATGAACGTAGCCCAACAATCATCTGAACACCATAAGCCTGACTTATGAAATCAACAGTGATCGAGGGAGGGAGAGTAAACACTAGCTATACACTTCTCCTGCAGTGACCACTAGAGGTCTAATGTAGTATTACAAGGTGGATTTTAAATAAATGGCTGTTTATGTATGTTAAGTAGAACAGGAACTGCAGCTGTAGGGGTGTCTTCTGTCAGGGATTTCTCTCCAAATTCCATTCTGGTGAAACACATAGTTGGAAGCAGATTATCCTCAGACTGGGTACATACCTCTGTCTGAATCTCTATTGGGGACTCCATTGCAGAGACCTTCGACAATCATTGGAATAAAAAGTCCTACCCACTTTCAAAGTGGCGGACACCCAATGGAACGCATTATAGTCTATGTAATCCGCTGGGCTCCATGTGTACCTGCTGTTTAAGTGGGCCAGCTATCTGTCTTTCAGGTCCTCCAACAGACCCCAATGACAGAGAGCTGGCACTAGAACCTAGCATCAGACACAATGAAGCCAATCAGCCTAAATTTCGTGCTGCCGGTTTTGCGGCTGAATCAGCCACATAATTCCCAGCAATATCAAGCATAACAATTCTTTTGTCAGTGTTCCAGCCTTCCAATGAAAACAATGGGAGGCAAATTCTGGCCTGAATTTGAAGCCCATTTTGTGGTTGTATGAATCCTTGACTGCATACAAATGCATATAGCATATCACTTTGTGATACAATATCAGTAAACAATATTGTCATGAAAAGCTAATCTTTTCGTGACAATATTGGACATGTTCGGCCAAAAGAAATGTTAAGAGATGGGACATCTGAATGTATCTTGAGTTGACCTCTTTAGCCTCATTGTTAAAAAAAAATAAATAAAAAAAAGAAGCTAGTCAGGGGTTTCTTATAGATATAATTTTCTGTAAAAACTAATATGGCTGCCATGACACAATGTAAACTGGTATTACCTTATAGTGAAATCCCCCTTTAAGGAGGTTGTTCAATAACTTGATCAATGATTTGGCAGTAATAAATTCCCCTGCAGTGTCACCACAGGAGAAATTAAGCATTACATGGATCCTATGGAAAATAATGGGCTGTCCATGTAAAGTCCTCCAGACATACATTCTATACAGTCAGTCTCCACTGTGATGTTCCTGGGATCCTCAATGGGGTACTCATTCTTTTGACTTAATTTCCTAATATTGTATTTGAAAATAAGAGCCTCATATGGGACTGAAAGGTAGTCCACCATCACCAAAATCGCTTCTAAACCAACTGCAAGGACTTCTTACAACTCATGGACTTTATTTTCTTGAGAAGTTTTTTACGAGGCTTGTCTACTTTGGTCAATGGAAGACAATCTATGTGGGTCACCGACAATCAAGTTACCAGCTCTAAGACTATACAATCATCTGCTATTGTAAAGGAATAAAGGATTCATGACCCCACTTTAACTCAGTAGGTGTCCATTCTTTCTTATGGCTGCTTATAGGAGACGGACCGGAATGGAAGAACCTACTCTATTTACTCAGCATGGTGTGATAGGACGTATACAATAAACAGGGAAAATTGGGCAATTGTGGTAAAGTAAATTTTCATCTTAAAATTATTATGGCATTATTTGTCTGAGAGGAAGAAAATATTACCTCCATGTACCTGGGGCACTCAGACCTCTCCAACAGTCTGTATATCCATATATCGAGAGATAAACAAATTTCCTAAAATTCATTTCAGGTCCAATTTGATCAAATTGGATGTCAGATTCAATCCGGCCTGGATAAATTTGGTCTGAATTGAAAGTGCCCTGACCGCACTTGCATAGTCCTTCGATTGTAGACAACACCTTTTACGCTTCTTACTGGGGAAGATTTGCAATACAGAATACAGATGTATACAGATATATGAAGCTCTTAAAGGGGGAAGTTTATTATCATTTCTACACCATAAAAAACCTGGGGTTTGTGATTTTTTGAACACCACTTGAAATAAAAATTAAGCAACTGGTCACAATACTTTCCAAAAAGAGGGCAAGGAGAGGCCATGATGGGGATGAGACCGTCGGCCCTGTTGGCTTTATATCCATGTCTTTATAAATCTCCCTGTTGAGTTCTTTACTAGCTGTGTTACTCTAAGGACAGATGTAGCAGAGTTAACCTGAACTTCTGCAATTGGTTAAACTGCTGCAGTGCCATATCTTATCACAGAAGACAACAAAAACCAATTAAATGTTTTTCCATTGACTTTTTATTGGTTTTTGTCGTCTTCTGTGATAAGATATCAACAATGCAACAATTTAACCAATTGCAGAAGTTCGGGTTATCTCTGCTACATCTGTACATCCCCAGAATTATATGATCTTTGAAGTCCCCTGCACTGATATAGTATGAAAAGAATCACCACATTTGGACCTAAAGATAGTAATAATTCTGTCTAATAAATCTGGAAGTGCCCTGAGTGTACAATGGGGATCTTATAGACATTTTCTATAGGGCCCTATGACTTCTATGTAAGCCATTGTCCAAGTTTCTTTTGGGAATTCATCTAGAAAGTGGGGTTGCCCAGGGAGTAGTAATTTACTTACCTGGATTCGAGGATCATAGATAATGGACCCTGGGGGGTTTCGTTGATATCACGACCCCCAGGTGATGATCTTATCCAGTGTTTGGCACCCCAGGTGAAGCATGTGAAGAAAGTCAATGCCACACTCCATTGGTAGCGACTTATTTTTCAATAAACAAAAGGATCAGACCCCACACCGGACTGTACACTCGCTCCTATGCATGGGGCCTAAAGCCTGCTGTCAGAGAAGTCATACACCCTAGATCAGGGGTGCTCACACTTTTTCAGCATGTGAGCTACTTTATAAACTGACCAAGGCAAAAGATCTACAACCCACTTCTTGTGGGCGGGGCCAGGGCGGGCCTGTGGGCGGGGATGTATGTGGGCGGGGCCGGGCATGTGGGCCGTGTCGGGCGGAGCATGAGAGCAGGAGACAGCGGCGTTCTGTGGCCGCCCAGGGATCCCCTGTGTCTGCTTGTTCACAGCGCAGGCTGAGAGTTATCTCGGGACACTGGCAGGCTGGGGCTGTGGCAGCCCCGCCTGCCAGTGTTCAGAGATGACTCTCAGCCTGCGCTGTGAACAAGCAGCACCCCGGCTCCCTCCATCCCTAAGAGCAGGGAGCGCGTCATCCCCCGGAGCTGAAGCTGCCCGGCCTGCAAGTGTCCGGAGAGCTTGTTCACAGCGCAGGCTGAGAGTCGACTCTCTTAGGGTGCATGCACACTACGTAACGCCGGGCGTGTATGAGAGCCGTACACGCCGGCGTTACAGCAGGGCTGCCGAACACTTCCCATTCACTTCAATGGGAGCGCTCGTAAACGCCGCTGTTACGAGCGCTCCCATTGAAGTGAATGGGAAGTGTTCGGCAGTCTGCCGTAATGCCGGCGTGTACGGCTCTCATACACGCCCGGCGTTACGTAGTGTGCATGCACCCTTATTCTGCTTTTATTCCGCAAGCATAGCTTGTAAAGTTGTGTCTATACAAAGCTTTCTGTTTCACAATAGAAAGTACAGAGATACAGGCATCGATGGTTCTGTGTGGGGGTGAAAGGACAATTGTTGCGACCTGTGATGGGATTTTTGCTTCTCTTTTTGAAATCACTGGGCATATTTAATGTCATTGGGAACTGCAAATATGGTAGCCTGGAACCCGCTGAGTCATGTCGCCGCTCAATTTTCTGACCGTGTTACTCAAAAAACCTTTCAAAGCTAAAAACAGACTTTGCAAATATCATAGTTCACAAACAAGTCGCACACCGAGACACAATTACGGCTATGGAGCAATTTCAATATGAATGAAAATGTCATAGCAAGACAATATGTAGGCATTAGCCTCAACCGCGCGGTAAATGCTAGCTAGTTTCATCGCTCAAAATACTTTTCTTACATTGTTTTTAAAAAAACATGTGAAAAAGAGAACATTGCCCGTACCTTCTTTATATGGAAGGAGACTTAATCCTCTGGACTAGGCTAGAGTCAATTTCAGGCATCATTTTACTTTTAGAAATCATCAGAAATCTGGCGTGGTCAATGGATCCTCCCATGCCACGCGCCTTTCCCACAACCCCTTTAAGTGGTGAGAGCAGTGAAAAAAAGAAAAAGTCACTTTTTTTTTTTTAATGCACATTTTTCCCTATCAGTATGTCTTTGGAGTATGGGAGGAAACCCAGGCAAACATGGAGAGAACACACAAATTCCTTGCAAATGTTGTCCTTGGCAGGATTCGAACCCAGGACTCCAGCACTGCAAAGATAACCTTATCCATACAGGACAATTTTTCTTGCACTATAAGTGCCACCAGATTTGTTTTAAGGAGAGTAGAAATCCAGCTCTATGATCTGAATATTACAGGGGCTAATACTAAGCTTATGTGGTTACTAAGCATACCCTAGTTTAGATGTCTTGGTTACATGATCACCTGCTTCATGTACCATAATGTAAAGAAAAGGAACTTTGCAAATAGCAAATGTAAATCTTTAAGTTGCCATGGTTACAGACCACAAACAAACAGCTTGTACTCTGAGGGGGAATTCACACGGAGTAAACTGGCACGCAATCTGGCACGTATACACGTGTCAGAAGTTTGCGCGCTCAAAAAAGATCCCATTGATTTCAATGGGAGTTACGATCGTATACGGCGCGTAATTTTACGCCCGTAATTTTGCGGCCGCGAAATTACGGGTGCAAAATAATGCGCGTTATACAATCATAATCCCGATTTAAATCAATGGGATCTTTTTTGAGCGCGCAAACTCTGACATGTGTATACGTGCCAGATTGCGCGCCAGTTTACTCTGTGTGAATTCCCCCTGACTCTGCAGGCATGTGATACTCTACCCCATCTATCCACCCGTTTACAGAAAGGGAAGGGGCAAATGTACAGTACTGTGCATAAGTTTTAGGCAGAAAATGGGGGGATGCAGCAAAGTAAGAATACTTTCAAAAATTCAAGAAGTAATAGTTTATTTTTCTCAGTTAAGAAAAGCTGGATGAGGTGAATGAAGAAAAGAAAAAAAAAAAACTACATTTCTTCAATATTTGGTGTGACCTTTCCCGTTTGCCTTCCATCAGTTCTTCTCGGTACTTGCAGACAGTTTTTGAAGGAGCTCAGCAGGGAGGTTGTTCCCGCAATCTTGGAGAACTAAGAACAGATCTTCTGTGGATGTAGGCTTGCTCCAATCCTTCTGTCTCTCCATGTAATCCTAGACAGACTGGATGATGTAGAGATCAGGGCTCTGTGGGGGCCATAGCATCACTTCCAGGACTCCTCCTCCATAAAACCACACCAAATATTGATGGGATTTAGATTTCTTTTCTACATTCGCTTCATTTTTAGCAAAATAAACTATTAACACTTCTGCTTATTTGAAAGAATTCTTACTTTATGGTATTTTTTCCAAACTTGCCTAAAAAATTTGCACAATACTGTATGAGAGCAGGACCAGGGTATGTTTGTAGTCTGTAACCATGGAGATACATAGGACTGCATAGGAACTGCATACACAAAATGGTTAATTTTTATTTTTTTTTAAAGCAAAGTTGCTTCATAACCTTAAAAACTGCTTCAAAAAGGAAGATATTCTTGGTAATATATCCTGTAAGCCAGGAAGGACAGTTATATGTAAAATGTAAAACATTGAGCACATCATATCTCTTATCAAGGCCAATAACTATACTGACTCTGCATGAAACCAGTTCCCTTGTCTGGACGCTTCCCGATGTAATCCCATATATGCATGTCCCTTCTATAAAGGCTCCTATAGGGACCAGTAATGCAGAATGATTTTAATATATGCTGCCTGTGCTATAATTCAGGGGAATTGTTAGCGCAAGCAAAAAATGTAATCCATATAGCAATTTAAAAAAGTATAAACTCACGTGTCTAAACATACGTCGGGCAATAAGAGAGCAGATGGGAGAAGTGAAGCGCAGTGTTAGTAGAATTGCATATTAAGGAGGGCATGCATGCGATACCATGTGGAGACATTTTCAGGTAGAACATTATATTAGGAACTGTCATCTCTCCGACTTTACAGTCATTGATGTTTCCAATTTGCATAAAAGAAATGTCTCATCAGCAATAAAGGGCAGAGCCATCAACAAAGCTCATCTCACAAGTGTGATGGAGCAGTAACAAGTAGAGGCCTGGTATCTGCAAACTTCTTCCCATCTTACCCAATTATATACTGTCACACAAATGTATACAATGCCAGGAGGGTACCCTGTCAGGATGGACTAAATTGGGACCTGCAGAGGACATTTCCATAAGGGAAATGAAAGGTTGGGTAGTCCTAAATTGAACATCATCCATGTTATAGTTGGGCTTTATTACTTGGTTAGGACATGGGCTCACCCAAAGATCCTCAGTTGGGCAAAGCCAGCCATGATTTATTTAGATTCTATAGGGGACATCTGGTGGCATTTCCAACACAACTTTCCAGTCATGATAGCCATATGTATAATAAGTAAAACCATGCAGCAGGGTAACGTGTCAGGGTGCACTATAATAGGACCTTTGGGTGACATTTCCACAAGGGAAATCAAAAGTGGAGTAATCCTTAGCTGAACATCAGGGTACATATTGTGGTTGGGATTTATAAATAGGCTAGAACATGGGCCCGCCATCCTCATTTGGATGCCAGCCCTGATTTATATATATTGTATAGTGAACATTTTGGTGGTATTTCCATCGCAACTTTCCAGTCATGATAGCCAATCTTATGATGAATATAGTTATATCTACTAAATACAACCCTTTTCCTATTGGAACCCAGCCATTAGTGGTTGTTGGAAGTCCAGCTTCAGAATTGGCTGTAGTAATAGATGGTGTCCACTCAAATTAACAGTTCACTACATGATACGTGGTAGAACTTGGACTGACACATCTCACCCTGTCATAGTTGAGAACTTTATGATCCAAAGCTGCTATAGTTGAGAGCTTTGTGAGCGAAACTTGGTATGGTTAAGAGTTTTGAGATCAAAACCTAATATATTGGAGAGCTTTGTGCTGGAAACCTTCTGTGGACTATAGAGAAGAATCTCAAACCCGATACCTCCTTATATGTTGTCCAGATGTCCTAATTGGTTATATGGACAGGGCTTGTCTCCATGAAACATGAGTTTTCTGCATGCAGCTAGAAATATTCCTTTATAGACAGAATCCTTTATAGTCTTTGGGATCCATCACGTGTTGTTGGTGTCCATCCCATGGTGGATCCAACACTTCCGTAATTTTTTGCTGTTCTTCTCCTATGAAGTAGCAGATGTGAACCGAGCCCTGTTCATCTTGTTATCTTGCACCGTGACTATAACAGGATTTTATAGGTAAGCCCCACTGACTTCTTCCTCACCTCTCTGTGAACCTTCGTTGTACCTGTTCCTAGCCATCCCTTCTTGGCTGTCACAATATCTTTAGCCCCTGCTCAGTTAAAGGTCGATAATCTGTCATACTTTTGTACAGCACATGTAATTGCGTCTAAGGTTTTATTTCTTAAGTAGGCTATTGGTCCCAGACTCCGGCTGTCTCAGAGTATTAGGATCAGGGCTCAGAACTATCGTATTGTGTTTTATCATCATCTGCGAGCTCGTAGAAATGTGCAGCTGACTGTGATAACTTTTAATTCCGGCTGGTGAACGGAGCGATTCTCAATATTGGAGCAGATGACTTGTGCGGTTCAGGAAAATGACACCTTACTATTCAATTAGTGCAGAGCTTAGAAGAAACAATGGGAAAAGATCATGTCATAGACATAAGCAAATATGGCTGACCGAGAACAAATGTGGCCAGGCTAATGGACATGCCCTGCAGATAAGACCTAGGGAATAAAATATTTGGCCGTGCTAATTTGCAAATTCAGACGTTACTTTAGGCTCTTTAGGTTGACAGAGGCAGTTTGCCATATATGAAGGGAATCATACAGCATTATTCCTTCTGCCAAACTAGATGGGCATAGCAACCAACCCGATTAAAAGTCAATGATTTTCATCTGGCACGGTTGATGCTATAATTGTCAACGTAGTTTTTACAGCGACCAGCAAGAGGTATGTCCGCCTCCAACTTATTTGTGTTGCCTCATCTGAGGACACAGGTAAGTTGAGTACGCTGTTAAAGTTGGGAGCCATCCATTCCCTGCTTCACCATACGACCCGTCTCTGCTCCCGGAACTTATGAAGTAGACATAGATGTGGTAATGATGTCACTATGCCATGCTTGCTGCGGTACAGACTATGACACTATTACTTGCTGCGGAGAAATATTAGTTTGATTTCATATTTTCCTTTTGTTTCTGCATTTTTTTGTTGGAGGACCAAGAGGAGGCATTTATATATACTGTGGGGTCACATTAAGGGGAACATTTCATTGTGGTGATCACATTAAAGAGGACATTAAGCTGTGGATTCCGCATTGAACAGGGCATTGTACTGTGTTGGCCTCAAAGGGACATAAGTAGAAATGGACGGAGCCAAATTGAGCATGGGTGGTGGGTCTAGGTACAGGGGTGAACCTGCCTTTTTCGCCGCCCGAAGCGGACGACAGAAAACGCCCCCCCGGGAGGAGGAAGCGTGGTGAAACGAAGGGGGCGTGGTGAAGTGAAGGGGGCGTGACAAAGAGAAGGGGGCGTGGCGGAGCGAGGGCGTGGCTTAGCAGCTTTCGCAGGCAGAGAGCAGGCAGGGAGAGGACTGGAGCGTGAGGGGAGGCCGCTGGAGCAGCGCTGCATCCACAGGGCCTCCCCAAATCACCGCTCAGTGCTAAGCCAGTCTAGGACAGCTTGTCCTGGACTGGCTTAGGTAAGCAAAAATGCCGCTCTCCCTGGGGCCCTGGCATAGCGCTGCCTATGGGAGGTGCGGCGCTGTCTGGGTAGGAAGGAAAAGAAAATGGAAAGTGAAAGACTCCAGTCATCTCTTCTAAGTCAAAAAATTCATTGTAATGTGTCTAAAAATGTCACTTTCAATACAAAGTTAAATTACTATGAGGATATTAGAAGATACTGTAATAAACAAGGAACGTCACAGGACATGTTCTGAAAATCCTGACTTTAGTACCAAGACACTTTCTGTAGAAATGTTAAAAACTAAGGAAAATATCATGAAAGAAACTTAGAAATTGATAGTTGTGGGTCACACTGTGAATATTTATCTGAAAGGATTGATATGCCAGATGAAATTTTAAGCCTTGTTGACTTTTGCAATTCCCTTTGAGAAGATTCTGGATAAGTAAATACCATGAGTCCATCTTCGGTTTTTCCTAATTCTACATTTTTTATGTTTTCATATAACCTAAAAGCAAAAAGTAAGGTGAATACAATAAAATAGGAATTATAGTAGCAGATTTTCACATTATATATTTAAGAAGTGGATTTTACATAAATGTGATCAAAAGTAGGCATCGCTGGTTGTAGAAAGTCTTTTGGGGAATTTTAAAGGTCCAATGAAAGGTAATTCAAAGTCAACTGGATACAGGCTATGCGCCATTCTAGATCAACCTTGCAAACTTTAAGGAGTAGAAACTTTATGCAAAAATAAAAATACCATGTTTTTCTTTCATGAATAGGTTGAAGAGAATGGCGCAAAATTGAAGTAATGACTAAGCTAGACTGACATTGAAAAAAGCTTTGCATGATAAGAAAACATTTCAATAAGGAAGTTGAACAATTGTTATATAGAAATGGAGAGAAAAACGAAAACTCTACGATGAAAAGAACTCAATAACAATAACTATATTATCCATTGATGGCAACAATAAGAAAACAAGCTCATGGAATATGTAGTGATGGAACTTACGAGCCAATATTCTTAAAGATAGCACCCACTATAATAGAAATTTAACAACAGTGCCCAGTGACAACATTGATAACAAAAAAACTCATTGAGAACAGACGTAAGAAGAAATGGGCTCAGGTAAAGAAGTCATGTCATCTGTTATCAACAATGATACCAATGGCACCCATTGACCATGGCCATGAGAAGATAAGGACTTATGTGAGGGCTCATAATGGCACCCAGTGACAACATTGATAACAAAAAAACTCACTGACAACAGACATAAGAAGAAATGGGCTCAGGTGTAAAGAAGTCTTGTCATATGTTATCAACAATGATACCAATGGCACCCATTGACCATGGCCATGAGAAGATAAGGACTTATGTGAGGGCTTATAATGACATCTAGTGACAACATTGATAACAAATGGACTCATTAAAGGAGAATTATGAAGGCTGACATATTTACCAAGAGGCAGGAGAAAACAATGGACATATAAAGAAGAAAAAGTGGAGACTTAATGATTAGAGATGAGCGAACACTAAAATGTCCAAGGTTCGAAATCCGATTCGAACAGACTGTTCGAACGGATTTCGAACCCCATTATAGTCTATGGGGGGAAATGCTCGTTTCAGGGGTACGCAAAATTCGATAAAATTATACTTACCAAGTCCGCGGCGTCTTCCGGCTGGAATTCACTCTGCCTAGGCATCAGGGCCTAGGCAGAGCTGACTGCACATGCGCGGTCGGCTCTGCCCGGCCCGACGCCTGAGCAGAGCCGACTGTGCATGCGAGGGCATGCCCGCGCATGCGCAGTCGGCTCTGCCCAGGCCGGATGCCTAGGCAGAGTGAATTCCAGCCGGAAGACGCCGCGGGGACGCTGCATGGAGAAGACTTCTAAAGGTAAGAGAAGAACCAGCGTTGATTGGCAGAATGTATAGCATTCTGCCAATCAACGCTGGTTCTGCATCGAACCTTAAACATCGAGTACGAGTATTTCGAATACCGTAGTATTCGATCGAACACCTACTCGATCGAACACTACTCGCTCATCTCTATTAATGATATCAACAATGACAACTAATACCTGACAATAACCCTGGGAAGACATGGAAAAGTGATTCAGCGTCAACAGTGACAACAGAACCTACTGACCATAGCCACAAAAAGCCAATGGGGAGAATTTTTAGACTCTCAATTCTTAATCCAATCTTAATTTTGGTGTTGATTAAGAGGATCTGACCTTAATAATTTAATGGAACCTATCAGGTCAGTATGGAGGATTACCTTAGGGACAGGGGGTTTAGTGTCCCATGTAGACTTGTAGCAACACCATCCATGTCTGCATTAATAAAAAGTCAAGTATTTACAGTCCTATGAAAAAGTTTGGGCACCCTTATTAATCTTAATCATTTTTAGTTCTAAATATTTTGGTGTTTGCAACAGCCATTTCAGTTTGATATATCTAATAACTGATGGACACAGTAATATTTCAGGATTGAAATGAGGTTTATTAACAGAAAATGTGCAATATGCATTAAACCAAAATTTGACTGGTGCAAAAGTATGGGCACCCTTATCATTTTATTGATTTGAATACTCCTAACTACTTTTTACTGACTTACTGAAGCACAAAATTGGTTTTGTAACCTCAGTGAGCTTTGAATTTCATAGCCAGGTGTATCCAATCATGAGAAAAGGTATTTAAGGTGGCCAATTGCAAGTTGTTCTACTATTTGAATCTCCTCTGAAGAGTGGCATCATGGGCTACTCAAAACAACTCTCAAATGATCTGAAAACAAAGATTGTCCAACATAGTTGTTCAGGGGAAGGATACAAAAAGTTGTGTCAGAGATTTAACCTGTCAGTTTCCACTGTGAGGAACATAGTAAGGAAATGGAAGACCACAGGGACAGTTCTTGTTAAGCCCAGAAGTGGCAGGCCAAGAAAAATATCAGAAAGGCAGAGAAGAAGAATGGTGAGAACAGTCAAGGACAATCCACAGACCACCTCCAAAGAGCTGCAGCATCATCTTGCTGCAGATGGTGTCACTGTGCATCGGTCAAAAATACAGCGCACTTTGCACAAGGAGAAGCTGTATGGGAGAGTGATGAGAAAGAAGCCGTTTCTGCAAGCACACCACAAACAGAGTCGCCTGAGGTATGCAGAAGCACATTTGGACAAGCCAGCTTCATTTTGGAAGAAGTTCCTGTGGACTGATGAAACAAAGATTGAGTTGTTTGGTCATACAAAAAGGCATTATGCATGGCGTCCAAAAAAAACAGCATTACAAGAAAAACACATGCTACCCACTGTAAAATTTGGTGGAGGTTCCATCATGCTTTGGGGCTGTGTAGCCAATGCCGGCACCGGGAATCTTGTTAAAGTTGAGGGTCGCATGGATTCCACTCAGTATCAGCAGATTCTTCAGAATAATGTTCAAGAATCAGTGACGAAGTTGAAGTTACCCCGGGGATGGATATTTCAGCAAGACAATGATCCAAAACACTGCTCCAAATCGACTCAGGAATTCATGCAGAGGAACAATTACAATGTTCTGGAATGGCCATCCCAGTCTCCAGACCTGAATATCATTGAACATCTGTGGGATGATCTGAAGCGGGCTGTCCATGGTCGGCCACCATCAAACTTAACTGAACTTGAATTGTTTTGTAAAGAGGAATGGTCCAAAATACCTTCATCCAGGATCCAGGAACTGATTAAAAGCTACAGGAGGCGACTAGAGGCTGTTATCTTTGCAAAAGGAGGATCTACTAAATATTAATGTCACTTTTCTGTTGAGGTGCCCATACTTTTGCACCAGTCAAATTTTGGTTTAATGCATATTGCACATTTTCTGTTAGTACAATAAACCTCATTTCAATCCTGAAATATTACTGTGTCCATCAGTTATTAGATATATCAAACTGAAATGGCTGCTGCAAACACCAAAATATTTAGAACAAAAAATGATTAAGATTAATAGGGGTGCCCAAACTTTTTCATAGGACTGTATACTTACCGAAAGATGAGTCACATTGGCTTCTTCTTGCTTAGTTCTTGAGTGAAGCTGGAGATGTACACCGCAACTTCACTGCGCAAGTGCCCGAGGTCTAGCGCTGGTGAACTCCCCTGGCTTCACTAAAGAACTGTATCGGCACTGGGGAGCTGGGATGACTATAGAAAGATGGCGATTTTGGATGCTATACCCTTGATCCATAAGGATCTGTGGGTGGTTTAGTGTCTCAAATCACCCTAACAGGATTTCTTTCAGTGTAGGAGGCCCCTGTACACCAGAAGTTAAATCTAGGGAAGTTGGGAATTGTTAAAAAAAAAAAAAGTTATAGCAAGTTACGATAAATTTGTGGGGTTGAGGCATCCCAGCCCTGGCCCACCTTGTTCTCCACCCTACTCCATCCACATTTATAAAATGTGGCAAACAGGCCGCCTAAAGAGGGAAGTGGAGCATTTAATGCAAAATATACGAGGAACAACCATGCCCACTTATGCCAATTTTGTGGCCCAGGGGGAATAGTAAATTCCATCCAACGAATTGCAGAAAATTCAACAAAAGACAAAGGCCCCCACTGTTACTATTGATAAGACAATAATGACTTATAGAAAACCTCAAAATAGTAATCATAATCAACATAGGAAACATAGTAAATAAAATATGAATAAAACCTGGTGGATGTCAAATGAGTATAAGGTTAGACTATGACATGACATCTGCCTCCATTACTTAGGAGCCATGTATACTGTTCTCTACGAGAAGCATATTTTTCCCTATGCAATGTGGTCAGATGACGAACACAGCCATGATATGAGGCCAAAATGATTTTTGCAAACACATAAGCCTCCTCATTTGCATATGATGACATCACAAGGCGACAAGACCACTGATTTTCTATCCTTTTCTCTCAGGGTCCATCTTTATGCTAACAAATTACCCTGAATTGTCGACTATAAATCAGATTCTTTTCTCCTTTAGCAACGAGTGAGTCATTTCAAGGTCTACAACGTTAGCCCGGCGATTCGCAATCTTCCAGGTTGTATTCAGGCACAAGTAATAAATGAATGTCTCATCCCTGGATATCACAAGGAATCGATTAAAAATTCTTGCAAAGTATATCAATAGCAATTATCAAAATGGCAATATTTGCGGCTTCCGGTGTGAGCCGCTTCCATGAAAGCGCTGGTGTCAGACTGTGTAAACGATCAGTCTCAAAAAGTGGTTCTTTGTAAATATAGACGATTATTTGTCTAGCCAGTCTATATGCACTCACTTACAACTCGTTACATCTGGATTATGTACACTCCATTTCCTTTCAAGAACTTACGAGTCGGAAGATGGTCAATGGAGCCTTCATACAGTAGTTTATGGTGCCTTCTTAAACTACTCCTTAGAGTATTGGTTTGAAAGCTCCAAAACTAATTTATAATAATTTATTATTGTTGACGTCCATGGACATCCAAGGCTTATTGCTGAGGAGCCAATACAAAAAAATAACCATCCAACTAAGATCTAGTGAAATTTGTGCTCCTTGGAACCCAGTTTGATATTTCCTTATGACTAAGGTTGAGCGATCGGGATCGGAAAAGATCAGATTTTGATCGGCGATCGAGTAAATTTCACGATCGCGATCGGAATTCCCACCCGATCTTTTCCAGCGGGATCGAGATCGGAGGTTATCTCAAGATCGGCTCAACCCTAAAAGTGACTTTTCCCATAGAGAAGCATTGACTAGGGTTGAGGATCGGGTTCGGAAAGGATCGGATTCCGATCGGCGATCGAGCAAATTTCACAATCGCGATCAGGATCGAGACCGACTGGAAAATGATCGGAAATCGGATTTTAAAATCGATCTTGAAATCTCAAGATCGGCTCAACCCTACTTATGACCCATCTGGTGCCAGGACTTGCTGGGCTGGGGTAACAGAGAGGCTTCAATGACCACTGAGACCAATCACTGACCTCCATAGTCACTGGAATAGTGGTCAATGAGATCACTAAGATACATCACCGTTTCCATACCGGCAACTCTTGTGGCCAGTGACTGGTCTCAGAGGTCATGTGAGCCTCTCCACGTTCAGCGGGAGGGAAAGAGCACTAGGACTCTACAATGGAGTTCTGGGGATAGGACAGTTTGAGTTTTTATTTTGCAACCAACCTGGCTGTCCCTGAGTTTCCTATAATTCCTGTACAACCCCTTTAAGATCGCAAGGAAGGCTTTTAACAGGATCTTAAAACATATAAAAACCAAGAAAAATGGGATAACATGGTAATAGAATGTTGAAAAACAAGCACCCGCTGTAAAAAGTTGCTGTCCTTCTGCAAAAATGGTCTTGTACGGTACGCAGGTTCGTGAAATGCGGTGCTGTCTATGGTCCTGACAAAATGATTAACCCTTTACCAGTCTCCAAGTTCTATCTTCTAAAAAGCTGCAGGCATCTATTACAACAGCTGGGTCTAGAAGCAAATAGAATTTCATCTGTGTTCTTGCTCCATTAGATACTTTATTATCCTGAAAGAAAATAAGCAGAAAGACTAGGAAGGAGCTCATCGGCTCCCACACTCTGCTGTTTGATATACACCTCCTGTATATTACGCAGTCAGGTTCTTGTATCTGTTAAGGTATGGGGTTGTCACCAGCGGGAGCTGAATAATGAGTACTGGGAGATTTTATTCATAAACAGCTCGTAATGATGAGACGGCTCCTTTCCTGCAAAGAAAGCAATAAGATTTTGCCTTCCTATGAGGTTTTCACGAGCACCCTAGAAAAGACCAAGCAAATGCTAGAAGTACTTCATTGTAAGACACATTGGGCAGCCATAAAGTAAAAGTTTGGTCTATCCTGTCCGACCGTTAACCTCTGCAGCTTCATTTTATGAGCTGTTTAATAGCCTTGAAAACTTTGGTCCACAGAAGGAAATGAGAAGATCAGCAAGGCAAATAACCAAAGACATAAATTTGTAATTATGTTTTCGAAGATCTGAGAAGAACTCGGAGAAGTCAACCTCAAGTTTGCCCCGTCTGGCATTGAACATTGACCTCCGTCCCAATGTGTGCAGATATTTTATAGGAACTTTACAAAGAAAATCGCAGAGAGAGATAAAAGGAAATAACAATGTCAGATATGATATATATGTAAAATAAAAAAAATCTCTACAAGACGAAGAACAAAATAAGAAGGTTGTTGTATCTACTTTTGAAGGATGACTCTTGGAACACGTAACATAAGGTCAGCTGAGAAGATTAAAACATTTTCAAGATGACAGATGTAAAAATTCCTTCCAGATAAAAGTTCTGCCAGAAAATATACCATTCCATGTTCTTAAATGGTCACTAACATTTCAACACTTTGCACAAACAAGGCTAGGTTCACACAGGCGTTGGCCTCTACGTCATTCGGGTCCAACAGGGGACCTGTCCACTAAAACCGCGGTGCCAGTCACCATAGACTATAACGGGGTCAGCTGGGTATTTGTTGGGTTTCTGCTGGTGTTATATTGAAGCTGGCAGAGAGAAAAGTCCACCGTGCAGGACTTTTATCTCCAATTATTCTCACCACCCCTCTCAAACTGACTTTCACTCTGAAATCTCTTCAAAGTCCATCTTACTAAAGCAAGACAGACTTCAACTAACAGAAGAATCAGAGTTAATGTAGATGGGAGGAGAGAGGAGTGGGCAGGAACCAGAACTGTGGAGTCAGTAGGCCAAACCACTGGCGCAGAAACAAATGGCTCACAGCCATGGTCGGACACAAGCAGTAAAGCTCCTGTAGGAATAATTCAGGAAAAAAGGCAGTGATTGTAGGACACCCCCCGAAAGTAAGGCATGTGGGGGGGGGGGGGTTCTGTTGAATTGCCTAATATAAGGCACCCCCCAAAAATAAGGCATGCCCAAAAATCTTTGCAGCCGACTGAACACTGTGCGATGTGCTCGGTGTGCACAGGAAATCCAGCTGCTGCCTCTGCTGTTGTGTCCACTGCCCCTGCTGCTGTAGGATGAGCTCTCCCAGCTCATCCCAGAGGCAGCAGCCGCCATACAGAAGAGGCAGCAGCCGGCTTTCCTGTGCACACGGAGCACAGAGTACAGAATAAAGCTAAGCCCCGCCCACGAAAGACCCGCTAAGCCCCCCCCCGAAGGCTCGCTAAGTCCCGCCCACCACTGCCGGGACGATCTGCAGCACCAGCTCTACTATGAAGATGAGAAATGTAAGTAGGATACCTTCCCCCCCTCCCTGTATAAGGCTCTATCTCTTCTGTGATAGCAACTGATCATATCTAAACAAGGATCGGCCGAGGTGAATTAAAGAAAAAGACCAGTAGCAGAGCTCAGCTCCATTCACTTTAACTTACAATTTTTTTTTTAAACTGTATTACCCCTTTTAAGGCGGGTAGTTTTATTTCATAGGGTTAAGGCGGGTTTATTTCATAGAGTTAACCACCTGAATAAATGTTGACTGTACACCGGTTTTCTGAAGATCAGGGATTTTTTTTTTATGATGATACAGGATTACTTATCATTTCTATATTTATATATATTTTACATGAAATAGCTCAGATTTTATTTTAGCTCCTACAATGGAAGGTCAAGGGCTGACCTCGGACAAGTCACTTTACAGAAAGTACGAAAATGAGATTCAGAATTTTGCAGGGCAGTAAAATTCTGCATACAGTTGTCAGCAACAGAGAAAGAATAGTATTAAAATATGGATATAAAAGCCCAGAATGAGACTGTTATCTCAATGTAGTGGGAGCCCGCTGGGAATTGTGGAATTAAGTATATGACAAAAGCCGAACAGCACAGTGCAAAGATCTGCTCCCACATTTCCAGCCAAAAGGATGGATTTAATATTTATATGCTTTAAAGGGAAATCAAGTGAGAAACTTTCCTATATTTTATTCTTTAAAATACTTTGTTACATTACATGTACATTATTTAGTTTACAAAGTCAGAAGTGAAGTGAGTGCTAGACAGTCATGAAAGGCTCTCTTTCAAAAATAGTGCCACACCTCACCACAGATTATATGTGGCATAGCAGTTCAAAACTAAACACTTTAACATGTTCCTGTCCCGTGATGTACTATTTTATCATGGTCAACAGGGTCTAAACACAATGTGGTAATTCCTATGTGCACTTTTGGATACACGAAAATGGAAATGGAAATCCAGTTAGAACTCTTCTCGCTTTCGCACAAAGTGGTGAGCGATGTGCTGCATGAGGGATGCGACTGCGGGAAAGTGCTATGCGCCAAATATACACCGCATTAACGCCTATTTACACCCTAAATTAGATGGTCTAATGAATTCCCCCCAATATGCCATACTATTATGACACTGCCATAGTACAGACACAGAAGCTAAGCCTGTGTACATTACTACTGACACCATGTCTGGCACCTGTCATGTCACCGCCCATGGGCACACCACAATGCAAGCACGGAGTGACAATGGGTTGTCGTGGCATTGAAAACTATTCTCCTTTCTCCTCCCTTCATGTGACCATGGCATCCAATGCCTGTCTGTACAACCTGTGATCGCTGGAGTAGTCACATCAGTATTGCAAATACGTCATGTGGTCGCAGAAACCTCCAGTCATGGTCCTGGGGCAACAAAGGATTAAGGGTATATTCACACTGAATTTTTTGCAGGAGGATTTTGAGGAAGACCTTGATGCTTCCCAACTCTTCCATTCATTGAAATGAATGGGAAATTTGGGAGGTTGTCTTATTTTAAAAGCAGATTCCACCTCAAAATCCAGCCACAAAGACCTCAGTGAGAACTTAATGTTTGTAAAGCATTCAAGAATTGAAATCTTGGACAAACCCTTTAAAAAGCGAAGTCCTTTTCTACAAATATTCCTGGACACATACGGAAGTATAGCACAGTTCCGCATCATTCTCCTTTAAGAACCCTTGGTCTGGCAGGCTTATTCTTTAAAATTCGGGAGGAATCTCATCTGTTTGATGCAGGTTCTGGCTCTGCGCTCTTTTGCTTTTTATCTCCCGTGGCCAGATGTTTGCAGAGGGAACAGATGCTTATAGGAGAATGAGTAAGGCTACACTAGCAAACCTGCATTTATCATGAATAAAACACTATTAATCTTCTCCGAGTCAGAATGGAGAAGCTGCAGAAAGGGAATGTATTTCTAAACATCGTACCATTTCCTCTACGCCCTACAGCGCACACACAATGCGCTCGGCATGCTGCATACCTGCAAGGATTAGACAGAAATTACAGGGCCAAGGACACACAGGCAAACTGCAACCAGCTGAGAAAGAGCCCACGCAAGGCTGGCACTCGGCTCTCTTCCCTATTGGAAATAACTTTACTTTATGGACTAACAGTAGCAAACCACTTACCTTAAGAAACCTTAAAGGGATGTTCTAGTCCAAATATAAAGTAGGGAATGGTACAAAATGAATGCTGGGTGTTGGACACCCAACAACCAAATAGAGAGTCCCAGAAAACTCTTTAGGTTAAGATCCCATGTAGCGGGCCAATGCAAAAAAGCGTTGTGGAAAAAATTGTCATGGCGCTTTTTTTCACAGAAAGACCGCAGAGGTTTCCTCTGCTGACTTTCTGCTTCCATTCTACCTATAGAGAAAGTGCCAGCATTTCCATAGGTATAATTGGCATACTACGATTTCCAAAAATGCAATGATTTTGGAAATCCCAGCATTTCCGCCGCACAAATTTTTTTGCCAATGTGTGGATGGGATTTGCTAGACGTTTACACGGACCTCAAAGGGAGTCTATCATTAGATTCCAGAATATCAACCCAGCCTGCAGATAGATAGGTTATAGTCACCTAAATCAAACAGTGTTTTTCCGTTGTGAATCGCTGCCTCTATTGCTGAGATATCACTGTTTTTGTCTATATGCAAAAGAGCTCTTTGCTGCAATCGGGGTGTTGCTACTTACCTCATAAGAGCAATGGCAAAACCCTCATTGTTCAAAAGAGCTTCATTGAAGTGGCAACAATAGCAATATCTTGGTAATGGAGGCAGTGATTCACAATGGGAGAGCACCATATGAGTCAGATGACCTTAACCTATGTATCTGCAGGCAGATATACTGGTTCTGGTGACCCTAACCTATCTATCTGCAGGTCTGGGTTGATATGCTGGTTCTGATTACCCTAATCTATCTATCTGCGGGGATGAGTTCATATGCTGGTTCTGGCGACACTAACCTATCTATCTGTAGACGACCAATATTCAAGAGGGGAGAGGGAAAAGGGAAAAAATACAGCCCATAGTCCAGGTCAAATATATAAAAGACATATGTTCAGTTGTATAAACCGGAATACACTCACATTCCTAGTAGAAGCTGCAATGTTGCACGGATATAGCCCCTCGGTCTCGGGCGCTCCAAGCATGAATTAGTTCCAAAGTGAAATCCAGCAGGCTGCAGCTTCTTTAAAATCCACAAAATTTATTTGAAAATTTCCATTAAGAATACACAATGAAATTCGTGTGGCACATACTCCTAGGTACAGAGGAAGTATAGCTGATGCGTTTCGGATATTTAATCCTTATTCGTAGCTGTGAGCTACGAATAAGGATTAAATATCCGAAACGCGTCAGCTATACTTCCTCTGTACCTAGGAGTATGTGCCACACGAATTTCATTGTGTATTCTTAATGGAAATTTTCAAATAAATTTTGTGGATTTTAAAGAAGCTGCAGCCTGCTGGATTTCACTTTGGAACTAATTCATATCTATCTGTAGAGCTGGGGTGATATCCTGGTTCTGATGACCCTAACCTTTCTATGTGCAGGCCTGTATAGATATTTGGTGACACACTCCCTTTAAATATACTGTACTTTTTTTTTTTTTGAAGATTGTAAGCCCACAATGTACATTTTTTCCCCCTATCAGTATGTCTTTTTGGAATATGGGATGGAAATCCATGCAAACACGGGGAGAACATACAAACTCCTTGGACATGGTTTTTTGCCTTTGGTGGGATTTGAACACCAGGGCCCCAGCGCTGCAGTGCTAACCACTGAGCCACCGTGTGGCCCCAAATATACTGTCCCTTTTCAACAAATATGAAAAAGGTATGTTTTATGAATTGCCAACATTTTTTATCCTAAATCTTCTGCCATCCAACCTTGAACCTAAGACCCAAGTGATCAAATTGTTATGTGGATGGGCTACATGGATGGGCCATTTAAAAGTTATCCATCGGTCTTGCTTTGTCTATCTCTCTCTCCCCTTTTTTTCTCACTCTTTCTTTCCATTCCCTTTTCTTATTTTGTCTTTATTTGAATTGTTAGGTTTTCGTTGTCTCCATGAGGACTCTGTTTTGCCTAAAGGGGTTTCCCCCTAGTGCCTACTTTACACTGAAGCCCTGTGTGGCCCCCCTGTTTCCTTTTGGGTTTGTTATACCCTCATCACTTGTTTGACCTTTTTGTTTCTATGTTTGTTATTTCTTGTTTGAAAAATTCTCAATAAAAAATTGATTACACCTAAAAGGCATCCATAGCAAAGGTTTCTTACAAATGACTGAAGTGTTCAGCCATAATCTGAATTGGCACTGTGCACTGTGTACACAGGTTTCGCAGCAAGGAAACCAAATCCACATTGCATTATTAATTAGATTTTTGAAAGGAAATGACATCTCAATGTGAACTAGAATTCTACAAGAAAAATTTTAAATTCTAGAAAAGCAGAGGTGACAATTAAAGTCATGTTTACTGACCATTCATGGTCATTACATTGCTAGTTATCCGCTAGTTTATATCATTGTGCCATTTGGAATGATAACTCATGCAAGAATTGCAAATCTTCACGACTCTAACACCACAAAGTTTTCTGAGACAAAAATCCATATGTTATTTCACCAGTGAATTCATTACAGACAGAAAAGTACATTCTGCATTGCAGATAAATTTGTCTATTCATTTTGTTATTTTTGTTCTGATAATTTCCAGCAGACTTTAATGATCATACTCAATGCCAAGTGGCAGCTGGAGTAGTGTAAAGCAAGTGTAAATTTATTCTCTAGAGTAATAATCAATTTCCCCCATCTGGTTCTGCCCACACATGTGGTGCCAAAAATAAAAGTTTTTGAAGCCAAAACAATGGTCTGGGGTTGTTTCGACCTTAATTCTGTCAACAAAACTTGAAGATTGTGTATGCCTAGTTTCGAACCAACAGTTTTGGGACCACCACTCTTCTACATGGGTCCTCCAGATTTCCAGTGCTGCTCTCCTACTTGGGTCCTCTTGTTCACCACCACAGGTCCTCCTTCTGTCCACCACCACACTCCTACATGGGTCCTTCTGCTCTCCACTATCACTCAATAAGTTGGGTCCCCCTGCACTCCACCATCACTCTCCCACTTGGGTTCTCCTGCTCTCCACTGTCATTCTCCTACTTGGGTCCTTTTGTTCACCACCACAGGTCCTCCTTCTGTCCACCACCACACTCCTACATGGGTCCTCCTGCTCTCCACTATCACTCTATAACTTTGGTCCCCCTGCACTCCACCATCACTCTCCCACTTGGGTTCTCCTGCTCTACACTGTCATTCTTCTACTTGGGTCTTCTGCTAGTGAATCTTGTACATGTTTATGCTGATTCCTGGTTGAAGGACCAGCTTAGACCAAAGATAGAGTTAATCCAGGCTTTATAGAATTCCTTACCACATCACTAATGCCCGAGCAATAGGTTTATATGGATATTGTGTTATACCAGCCTGAAGAAGGGACCTTATCAGCAGTCCCGAAAGCTCGCAATATGTCATCATTTTTAGTTAGCCATTTAAAAAGGTATCAACTACTGAAGACTCCTCAAAAAAAAAAAAAAAAAAAAAAATTTCATAACCACTGACTTCACAGTGCAAAGATATTTTTCCTTATACAACTTTGAATAGTCCTTGTGTTTCCTTGGTGCTGAATTCTATTACAGGCAGGGTTGGTTTTGGGCATGTGGCTACAGTAAAAAAGGGAGGAACGTAAATGAGAAAAACATTGAAATGATATGTTCTTCTACAAGTCCATAACTCCTGAACATACTGTGCACCCCATAAGGACTGAGGTTCCTTGGGCCCACCTGATAGAATGATTCTGTTGGTCCACCCTCCAAAATCCCTATGAAATTCCCATAATGCTCTTCAAATTTGGGTGCCTTCCAGGGGCAATGTGGTGGTGCAGTGGTTAGCACTGCAGCCTTTCAGAGCTGGAGTCCTGGGTTCTAATCCTGCCAGGAACAACATTTGCAAGGATGATTGTTTACATGGGACTTCCTCCCATTCTACAAGGACACACTGATAGGAAAAAAAATGTAAATTGTGATCCCTATATGGGGCTCACAATCTACACAAAAAATAAATAAGTTGAGTGTTTTCTGCTTGACCATTATTGTGTTTGAGCCTGAGTCCACTGGAGGATCGTCTAGTCCTCTGGTGGGCCAGTCCAACACTGTATAGAGTAGTTATCCAGCTATCCCTGTTATATATAATAAATGTAGTGAATAATATCCCTGCAAAAATAACCACTTGTTTACTTAATACTCGGAAATAAACTCATAAAAATATAATTGACTTTATTATGTTAAAAAAAATAAAAAATTCTAGAAAAAGTCAATGAATTCCCTAAGACGCCTTCAGTTCTGTGTGAATATTTGATGAGAAGGTTATGCCAAATAACACAGCCGCTCTATATTGTGCCTTAACTATAAAGGATGCGATTTTTTTTTCTTTTTAGGCTTTTTTTTTTCTTTTTGTAGATTTTCAGCCTGTTAGGCCTCTGCGGGGCAATCAAAGGGGGTATTCAATTACACATGCCGTTACATGTGATTGATTTTCGGCGCCGTGATTGCGAGCAGGCTCATGGCAAACATACAATCAATGAATCCTTCATTACCTGCGATGGTATGCGGCAAGCTCGCTCTCTATCCTACACGTGCAATCCATACTATGAGGATGAATGAATGGAGGGTGGGTGGGAAAAAAAAATTGTGGAAAGTAACAGATTAGCACAGCGTCTCATCAATGGAATAATTATCAGGCCAAGATTTGACGGCGAAGTCCCCATAAGAATCCCCTTCTACTGTTAATATCAGAGCGACTTAGGCCGCGCCGGGTGTGATGCGAGTAGAGTTAATCTCTTTGTACAAACAAATTTGAGTTAAGCACTTGTAATAGCTACTGTGTCGTCCTCAAGGGTGGCTTTTAGAGCCAAGTTTTGCAGAGATCTTAATTTAATAGATAATTGACTTAATTAGCATTGTTTCTTAAAGAGACAGTACACCTAAAATCTGCTTTCCTTCCATTTACAGTATAAGTGAATGCAACCTATTTCCATTGTGTTTTTTTACATGGTGTGTTTTAGCTGCCTTCCATCATGGGGCCTTAGACTTGAAGTGTAATTGTCGTTACACCTGTTTTTGCTATTGTCTAGGTTATAATTTATTAACCTATTGTACTTTCTTTTAGTAGAAAACAAATTCTAAAGTTTCCCGTAACAACGCTGTAACTAAGCATCACCCTGTCAGCTTTCTAATGCTATAATATTGCAGCTCTGGCTATAACAGAAACTGAGATAGATAGATAGATAGATAGATAGATAGATAGATAGATAGATAGGAGATGATAGATAGATAGATAGATAGATAGATAGGAGATAGATAGATAGATAGATAGATAGATAGATAGATAGATAGATAGATAGATATGAAGATAGATAGATAGATAGATAGATAGATATAGATGAATAGATATATTGATCGATAGAATATATAGATAAATTGATAGAATAGATAGATAATGATGGATGAATAGATAGATAGATAGATAGATAGATAGATAGATAGATAGATAGATAGATAGGAGATAGATAGATAGAAAGATAGATATGATGGATAGATAATGATAGATATAATATATAGATAGATAATGATGGATGAATAGATAGATAGATAGATAGATAGATAGATAGATAGATAGATATGAATAGATATATTGATCGATAGAATATATAGATAAATTGATAGAATAGATACATAATGATGGATGAATAGATAGATAGATAGATAGATAGATAGATAGATAGATAGATAGAATATATGGATAGATAATGATGGATGGATAGCTAGATAGATAGACAGGAAGATAGATAGATAGATAGATAGATAGATAGATAGATAGATAGATAGGATATGGATAGATAGATAGATAGATAGATAGATATGAATAGATATATTGATCGATAGAATATATAGATAAATTGATAGAATAGATACATAATGATGGATGAATAGATAGATAGATAGATAGATAGATAGATAATTAGATAGACACCACCAAAAGAGTTACAAACATAACAAATTCCTATACAACAATTACATTACGTAAACACCATACACAACTTAATCGCCTCTAATGTTAGTTCCAGGTCAGGGGTTGCCCGCGTTGCCCGCCTTGTACCACCGCTTATCTCTCAGGTCATAAAGGTTTTCTGTTATATATTAAATTTGCATATATTTTAATTGTGAAATTTAAATATCAGCATAAAATTTCCATCGAATTGAATGTCCCCAGCGGTTTGTCAAATATGCTTTCATGTACAAAATCTTCCTTATACAATTGTCCTATAACCTCACTGGAGGGGATAATAAATTCCACATAAATTCACAGAAGAATATCATAAAAGCAATGTTAATATTCAATATATTCTTATACCCAACATAAACCTTTCCAACATACACACCACTATGTACTACATCACCATGGCAGAGACAACACTTTTGCGCAGAACGTTCTGATTTGCATGTTTTCGCCGCTCTTGGTGGTGAGAAAAGTGGGCGGGGCTTGAGGCTATGGGTGGCTCCAGACAGATTTTACAGAAATTAGAACAAATTATCACAGCAGGCATAACCATCAATTTTGGGCGCACAGATAGTAAAGAATGTGCCAAATTTCTTAAGGGTCTTATAGAGTTTACACCACGTGGGACCCTGGCCTAACAGCATAGTCATGGCCACAGGCAGCAATAGACTTGGGCCAACTCTGAGGTCTATGGGAGTTTTCTAGACACTGTCTGTGCTGGGAAGGGGAGCAGATAATAGATCAACTAAAGTCAGTAATGGATGTAATGATGGGACAATAGTGTTAACTATAGAGGTGTTATTTTCTATTGTAATACCTCTGTGATGTAAATGTCTTCTGCAAAGAAAACCCCATGGAATTGACAAGTGTCAGTCAATTATTTGGCTTAGTGGCCCATTTAAGATATTGACAGAAAAAAAAATTATCATAAGAAGAAGCTGGGGAGTCCATGTTTAGAAGCGCGGAGCACTTGTGAAGGCACAGGTGAGCGCTGGCAGGCAGGACAGGAGCGCTTGTAAAGACAGGTGCGCTCAGCGCCGGTGAAGACATCGCTGTGTGCTTGCTGTGTGGTGGTGACGGTGTCCATGTTGTCCACTGTGAGTAACAGAGTTTGTTTTATGTGTTTCTCCCCCTGGGTCTCCGAATATTATACTCTGGGGTCTGAAAAGACCCCAGAGTATAATAATTGTTTATGGGTGTCTACAGTGGGGCATAATACTGTGTGCAGGGGCCACTATGGGGGATAATACTGTTAGTAGGGGCCACTAAGGGACATAATAGTATATGCAGGGGTCACTAAGGGACATAATACTGAGTGCAGGGGCCACTAAGGGACATAATACTGAGTGCAGGGGCCACTAAGGGACATAATACTGTGTGCAGGGGCCACTAATGGACATAATACTGTGTGCAGGGGCCACTAATGGACATAATACGGTGTGCAGGGGCCACTATGGGGCATAATACTGTGTGCAGGGGCCACTAATGGACATAATACGGTGTGCAGGGGCCACTATGGGACATAATACTGTGTGCAGGGGCCACTAATGGACATAATACGGTGTGCAGGGGCCACTATGGGGGATAATACTGTTAGTAGGGGCCACTGAGGGACATAATAGTATATGCAGGGGTCACTAAGGGACATAATACTGAGTGCAGGGGCCACTAAGGGACATAATACTGTGTGCAGGGGCCACTAATGGACATAATACTGTGTGCAGGGGCCACTAATGGACATAATACGGTGTGCATGGGGCCACTATGGGGCATAATACTGTGTGCAGGGGCCACTAATGGACATAATACTGTGTGCAGGGGCCACTAATGGACATAATACTGTGTGCAGGGGCCACTATGGGACATAATACTGTGTGCAGGGGCCACTAATGGACATAATACGGTGTGCAGGGGCCACTATGGGGGATAATACTGTTAGTAGGGGCCACTGAGGGACATAATAGTATATGCAGGGGTCACTAAGGGACATAATACTGAGTGCAGGGGCCACTAAGGGACATAATACTGTGTGCAGGGGCCACTAATGGACATAATACTGTGTGCAGGGGCCACTAATGGACATAATACGGTGTGCAGGGGCCACTATGGGGCATAATACTGTGTGCAGGGGCCACTATGGGGCATAATACTGTGTGCAGGGGCCACTAATGGACATAATACTGTGTGCAGGGGCCACTAATGGACATAATACTGTGTGCAGGGGCCACTATGGGACATAATACTGTGTGCAGGGGCCACTAATGGACATAATACGGTGTGCAGGGGCCACTATGGGGCATAATACAGTACGCAGGAATGCGTAGGGGGGGGGGGCGGTCGAGGTCTTCGGCGTCGGTCGAGGTCGGTGGGAGGTGGGAGGTTCGCTATGGGGCCCCGCCATTCCTAGTTACGCCACTGGTGTGCACGCACCCTTAGCTTGGAACAGTAATGAAGTCATCTGTGGTCTAGTAATAGCAGTGAAGTATTGTGTGTGTTTGGATCATAGACACTGGTGTTGGGCGAACCTTGCAAGGGCTCACCCATCAATTTAGCTACTACTAACTTATTCAGTCTGAAAAAGAACCACCATTATTATACTCTGGGTCTATTCAGAGTCATGATGACATCATGGGCCGATGTTATTGCTGAAGCCGAATCATAGGCCTAAGTGCTCCCCAAGGTCCGCTGACATCATGCTCACCTCCCCTGAGCCTCTGCTTAATGTACTTTGGGATCTGAAGAGACCCCAGAAAATAATTGTGATGTGGTAGGTGGTGAACCTCAAAACTTTTGGGTTTAGCTGAACCTAAAATTTTTGGAAAATCTGTAATATACCCAGCTTGTAACGAATAGGATCGCTAATCCATCGTAGGAATAGATACATGGGATTGTAAAAAGGACCTTTCATGTCTTCTGACATTGGCAGTATTATATAATGTTAGAGAGCTGACAATGTACAGAATTCAGCTTTACCGGTACGTGCCATAGGTGCACAGATATCGGTGCACTATCGGAGGGGCCGGCCTTAAAGCTCGGCGTCATTGCTGGGCTGCAATGAATGACTGCCCCCCAACAGCTATGGAACAATTGGGGAGGAAGGGACGCACCTCACACCCCAGTGATGACACAGAGCTATAAGGCCGGCCCCTCTGTTAGTGCAGGGATATCAGAGCCGAAACTAACACCAATGATATCTCTGCAGGGCACATACTGGGAAAGCTGAAGTCAATGCACTGTCAGCTTCCTAGTGGTTTATAACACCGCTAATATCATAGGACATGAAAGTTCCTCTTTAAGCCATAATCCGAAAAAAACTAACCTAGTCTTTTGGAAAGTCTCCCTCATTCTCAAAAATTTCGCAGACATTCAATGGAGAGTAGACATGGATGATGTCGCCATGGTAACTAGAATGACTACATCTATTGTTTACACTGCGCTGCGTTCCGAAAGTTTTTATTTCACGTCTGGCTTTGTCAAAAAAAAAAAAAAAAAAAAGAATCATTTTTAAGGTTTTCAGAACCTCGAAAAGTTGAGCACCAAAAATTTGAGGTTTTTTTTTTCCCTGCTGAACTTTGTATCATTAAAAGTCATATCTCAAAATCTTAAAAGCCCGACAATCAGGTTCCAGTTCCATCACAGGGCCTAATAGCCTCCATCCTTTACAGCGGGTGAAAGCTTTATATCATATTATCTAGGCTGTGCAGGAAAGAATAGCAGAACACGCTGAAAGCATTGTTTCAAGCTGAAATGTTGTCATCGGAGATTTCATCTCTTTATCGCTATTGACGCTGGATGAGCTTGATAAATTTCAACACAAAATAGATCAAAATAGTAGGCGCTAAACCAGAACTGAGAGGCCGGAAACAACCAATCAGATCCCAGTTCTCACTTTACCTGCACAAATTAGGAATTCAAAGCATTGATGCAATTGATGTGTGCTGGTCTTCAAGGAATTGTCCACCTTTACCTACCATGTCCCTTTCAGGTCTGTGCTGATTGGTTCACAATATATCTCTATAGCTCTACCTTTCTTGCCCTGATGCAGAGATATGTGATAAAATTCTGCCGCCACAAGGAGGAGCTATGGAACCTTTTTTTTAAAGTTTTTGTTAGAACAATAAGCTCCTATTAATGTGGTTAACGGCAGCCAAAGTTTAACCCCTTTAAAACTAATACATTTTTTGTTCCGTTTATTCTTATTTTTAGAAATTTTTAGAAGAATTTTAATGGAATGCATAATTAATATCAATTTTACCTAATACATAGATAACTTTTACTTGTAATTCTTTTATATGCCATCTTTAATTTAAAGCGTACCTCCAGTTATAAATCTTGTTCCATAAATAAATAGTACAATGTGTAATATATCTTATTAAAGATAACTGATTCCTTCACCACTTATTAAGCTGTTCTCCTGCTCTTTATCTTCTATCTAACTGCTTATTTTTATTATATCTGTCTTTGTATTCAGCCTCACACATAGAGCTCTATGGAGAAGGGAGGGGTTGGACTCTCCTGCAAGCTGGTTAATTAATTTCTTTCTGTGCACTAATAGCCTCTTATCTACAACCTAGCAATTTAAAAATAGTTCAGAATAGCAGAATGAAGACACAGCAATTATTCGAGTGTCTTTTCTACCTCCTCTCCCCTCTTCATATACTAATATGCCAGAAAAGTGGAGAAGAAACCATATTAGATATTACATATATTACAAATTTTCTTATAGTGGGGATAACGTCACTCCTTAGGGAGAGACCACCTTCTCAGGTGTGTGGAGACTTATAGCCATAGTTGCTCCACTGCAAAGGAATATGGGAAGAATATGCAAATCTGTCTCCCAAGATGTAAACAGGGAGACAGTGCCTCTGTTTGCTGCCCTCTATAGCAAGCAACCCTGAACAACATGCCCGACTTCCCAGAAGCCTTTGCTGCATGATGCGAGGTTATAACCAAATAGATAGCTGAGAAACTGATTTGGTTATAACCTCGCATCATGCAGCAAAGGCTTCCGGGAAGTCGGGCATGTTGTTCAGAGTTGCTTGCTATAGAGGGCAGCATAACAGAGGCACTGTCTCCCTGTTTACATCTTGGGAGACAGATTTGCATATTCTTCCCAAATTTTCTTCTAGTAACTCGTACTATTAATTTATGAAAATATGTTTAGACCTGGGAGTACACGTTAAGGGCTCGTTCACACGGGGACAGAGGGAGCGGATTTTGGCACAGAATCCATGTCATAATCCGCCCCTTCACAAAGCGAGCTGCCCTTTCTTCAGGCGGATTCCGCGTCTCATTGAGCCGCAGCGTCTGCCTCGCGGAAGCAACCTCTGGACTAGGCCTATTCATTTTGGGCCTACTACGGAGCGAGAAGCCGCGACTGACAGTAGCGGCAGTCGTATTTTGGTCCCGATTTTGACACGGCTTCCCGCATCAAAATCAGGACCACAATATACTATTCCGTGCCCGTGTGAACTAGGCCTAAGAGGAGGTCCAAATTAAAGAAATTGGAGGCACATAGCATAACACATAAAGCAGTGACCTCCAGGTACCATGTCCTATCTACAGTCCTAGGAAAAAGTTTGGGCACCCCTATTAATCTTAATCATTTTTTGTTCTAAATATTTTGGTGTTTGCAACAGCCATTTCAGTTTGATATATCTAATAACTGATGGACACAGTAATATTTCAGGATTGAAATGAGGTTTATTGTACTAACAGAAAATGTGCAATATGCATTAAACCAAAATTTGACCGGTGCAAAAGTATGGGCACCCTTATCATTTTATTGATTTGAATTCCCCTAACTACTTTTTACTGACTTACTGAAGCACAAAATTGGTTTTGTAACCTCAGTGAGCTTTGAACTTCATAGCCAGATGTATCTAATCATAAGAAAAGGTATTTAAGGTGGCCAATTGCAAGTTGATCTCCTATTTGAATCTCCTCTGAAGAGTGGCATCATGGGCTACTCAAAACAACTCTCAAATGATCTGAAAACAAAGATTGTTCAACATAGTTGTTCAGGGGAAGGATACAAAAAGTTGTCTCAGAGATTTAACCTGTCAGTTTCCACTGTGAGGAACATAGTAAGGAAATGGAAGACCACAGGGACAGTTCTTGTTAAGCCCAGAAGTGGCAGGCCAAGAAAAATATCAGAAAGGCAGAGAAGAAGAATGGTGAGAACAGTCAAGGACAATCCACAGACAACCTCCAAAGAGCTGCAGCATCATCTTGCTGCAGATGGTGTCACTGTGCATCGGTCAACTATACAGCGCACTTTGCACAAATAGAAGCTGTATGGGAGAGTGATGAGAAAGAAGCCGTTTCTGCATGTACGCCACAAATAGAGTTGCCTGAGGTATGAAAAAGCACATTTGGACAAGGCAGCTTCATTTTGGAAACAAAAATTGAGTTGTTTGGTTATAAAAAAAGGCGTTATGCATGGCGTCCAAAAAGAAACAGCATTCCAAGAAAAACACATGCTACCCACTGTAAAATTTGGTGGAGGTTCCATCATGCTTTGGGGCTGTGTGGCCAATGCCGGCATCGGGAATCTTGTTAAAGTTGAGGGTCGCATGGATTCCACTCAGTATCAGCAGATTCTTGAGAATAATGTTCAAGAATCAGTGACGAAGTTGAAGTTACGCCGGGGATGGATATTTCAGCAAGACAATGATCCAAAACACCGCTCCAAATCCTCAGGCATTCATGCAGAGGAACAATGACAATGTTCTGGAATGGCCATCCCAGTCCCCAGACCTGAATATCATTGACCATCTGTGGGATGATTTGAAGCGGGCTGTCCATGCTCGGCGACCATCTAACTTAACTGAACTTGAATTGTTTGTCCAAAATACCTTCATCCAGGATCCAGGAACTGATTAAAAGCTACAGGAAGCGACTAGAGACTGTTATCTTTGCAAAAGGAGGATCTACTAAATATTAATGTCACTTTTCTGTTGAGGTGCCCATACTTTTGCACCGGTCAAATTTTGGTTTAATGCATATTGCACATTTTCTGTTAGTACAATAAACCTCATTTCAATCCTGAAATATTACTGTGTCCATCAGTTATTAGATATAACAAACTGAAATGGCTGTTGCAAATACCAAAATATTTAGAACTAAAAATGATTAAGATTAATAGGGGTGCCCAAACTTTTTCATAGGACTGTATAATACATGTCTTTTTTAATGTTATTAAGAGGCCCTCTTTGGACCCTCTGAGGCTCCAGGGCCTGTTAGCAACCTTTGCACACCCACTATAGCTATAGAATTGGCTCAGCCACTATATCGTATACAAAACTATATCCTTCTGTTCAGATTCAATGGCCTCAGCAACTGATTGATGGGGGTGTTGGGCATTGGTCCCCTTCTGATCCTACAGGTAGCCCATCCAGATCAATTTTTGGGCAACTTTTACAACTATACTTTGCCTAGTTGCTAAGGACAACTAGGAATTTTTTTTTACTTTATACGAGGCCTACTTCATCTCAGCATACAAGGAATGAAAAAGTCACAAACATTTTTGCACAAAAATTTGCGACTCCTTTCTGCTGTGGTATCCTTAGTTTTCACTACAACATAGTTCTGCATGCAGAGTAATTTTTTTCCCATAAAATATGATGGAATCTGCAACAGATGTGAACAGAGCCTCATGTCATACGATGGTTATTTATCAGCTTTATCCCCTGATAAACATAAGCCTGCAAAGTGCTGAAAAACTTTTTTTACCTAAATTATTAGGATTAATAGAGTTGTTTGCTGTGTAAATTATATTTGTTCCAGACCATTATACACAATGTACTGTAGCAAAAATGGCCATTTATTCATTAGATTAGATTCCGGAGTGATAGACGTCGGTTTCACATCATTATATTCCATGTATCTATCAAATGGAGATATCAGCGGTCCACAAGGATGGCGATGTGATGGGTAGACATTTGTAAATTTACTTTAATACAAGATACAATGGAATGATATAAATCTTTTTTTTCCTAATCGTGTAATGGGCTGTGGCCTGGCACTACCATCTAGGCGGCGGCGGTAAATAGATTATACATTAGGAAGGTATTGTGGCTTGTGGGACATTATGAGAACAATCACTCGGCGAAAAAAGACGTCTACTACACAATTCAGCCTCACAAAACAAATTGTATCATTCCTAAAAAACTTGTTTGTGAACATGAAAGCTGCGGAAATTTTTTTATCATGAAGCAAAGCCCTGACGGACATGTCTATATATATAATGCGATCGTGTCAGATACTGCCGTATCGCAAAAAATACAAATGACAGGTAAGTAAGATGGTCTTTCAAGGCGGTTCCAAAACGGAGTTGAACGCCGTGAAAGACCATCTTACTTACCTGTCATTTGTATTTTTTGCGATACGGCAGTATCTGACACGATCGCATTACATGGGGTCAATACACAGAATCATATGACACAGCAGTTTCAGCCCTCAATAGAGCTAAAAGGGTGCGACCAATGAAATCGTGCCACGTCATGAGAGGCGGGAGAAGGGGTGTGTCCTTAGATTTATAGTCGCGAGGAACGCCGCGCTCGGCGGCATACATCGGTACCCTGTCCTACCATACGGGACAAGGGAATTGCGGTTTTCACCGCACTTCATCCACTAAATTACAATACTCCTCCTGATGAATTGTTCTTATACAAGGACATAGAAACGCGTTGAGGGGAATGATAGAAGTGCAGGCAGGTTATCGGCATTGATCTTAGCCTTATTGTAGGTGAGCTAACTAGGGAACTATTATGCCCAAGACCCTGGTCATACCTGCTGAATCGGTCAGAGCCAAAATATAATCAGAAGGCTGTGACACAATACTTAACCCCTTATTGACCATCGTAGGGGTAGTGGTATATTGGTGGCACAGGGACAATAGAAAACTCTATAGCCGGCTCATTTTAAGGCTCATCTATAAATTAACCTGTCCCCATATATTTGTTTGTGTAGGACTAATATTTTAAAATCCTTTTAAGTAAATTTATTAAAAGTTATGTTTTATAGTTACTCCCTCAGTGAATTATTTACAAAATTGAGTAGCGATCCCACAGTGATATTTATATCTACGAAACAGGGAAGAAGACCACAACCTATAAGAAGACATGAAGGAAGTCAGTAATCAGCACCCAGGATATCAACCCAGCCCCACAGATAGATAGGTTAGGGTCACCTTACCACAGCATATCAACCCAGCCCCGAAGATAGATAGGTTAGGGTCACCATACCCCAGCATATCAACCCAACCCCGCAGATAGATAGATAGATAGATAGATAGATAGATAGATAGATAGGTTAAAGTCACCCCATTGATTAGCTGTTCTCAACAAGTGATACACAGAACTGAACAGGAAACAGACAGCTCCGTTCTCTGTGTAGTGGCCAAACCAGGTTATTGCAGATCAGTACCTAATCAAGTGAAACTGCAGTGACTCAATTCAGCCACCACACAAGGAACAGCGCTGTCTACTTCCTGCTCCATTCCCCGTGTGTTGGCTGCTGAGAACAACTGAATGATGGGGCTGAATGATGGGGGAGTTAGACAACACTGATCTGATACTAAAGACATATCCTTTGAATAGGACATCATTATTTTTGTACTACCTAAAGGAAACTGGCATTCACTGTCTTGTATAGGATCACATTGTCTACTAGGACAAGGCATAAACCACGCCAAACACTCAATATGGTGCAGTGGGTGGCTGCGTACTGTACCACTGGGGAGGGAATGCCACCTGCAATGTTTAATATGCAAATTATTGTTGAATATTAGACAAAATATATTGCAAATCATGGATTTGGCATATCCAGACTCAATCACGCGAGCATTAAACCCTATGGTTTTGCGCTACGGGTGACTCATGAGATTCTGACAGCTCTATATAGAACTTGCTATTCACCATGCAAATAATAAGGTTAGCAGTGGGGTTACCTAAATATTCATGCTAAAGAGGAGACAAATAAATAAGACATTTCAATGTGGACTCATCTGCATCTGATTATTGATAAGACGTCTTCATCCCAGCATGGCATTTCAGGGTATTATCGGATTCTCCGTCTTCTCTGAGACATGTAAATATAAGTAAACCACTAATATAGAAAGACGATATAGCTGTCACTTAAAACGTTCCAAACACTATTGCGGTACTTTCTGTAGAATTGCCTTCTATGCGACGGTATCCGCCATATTTTTATCAGGTATGAGCAGAAGGGATTAGACAATAGTCTAATAATAGAGGAGCTTACAGCTATCATCATCATCCTTTGACGTTGTTCATACAGCATATTCCGGGCACATTTACTGGGCGGCATTTAAAGAGGTTTTCTCATGAACATAAGCTTATCTCAATAGAAAACTTAAATATTTTTGCAAATATAAATAATTAAAAATTTTGCAGAATTTTAAAGATTTTCTCCAACCACCTTAGTGGTAACATCTGTTGTCTTGATCAGTTGTCAGTGGATACGGTTATGAATGCAGGAACTTTCTATACTCTGAAACTGAGCCATGGTATCCTCATTGTGACCGGGTTATGTACTTGTCCATGTAGTGACATTGACTGATAACCTGTCCACAACAAGGAGATCATGACCATAGAAAGTTCCAGCATTGATGGTCGTTTCCATTGGTAACCCATCCAAACATGAGACTGTCATCACTAAGATGGATAGGGACGATGGTTAGGAACCCAGCAAATAAACCCTCCCCCCACAGATAGATAGGTGAGGGCCACCCGAATCAAATGTTTTACTGAGGTATCACGGAACTTGTCAATATGCAAATGAGCTATTTGGAGCAATTAGTGGTGATTGCTGTTGCGCCATAGAGCTCATTTGCATATTGTCAAAAACAGCGATATTTCGGCAATGGAGGCAACGATTCACACTGTTTGAATCAGGTGGCCATAACCTATCTATCTGCGGGCCAAGTAGACATGTTGGATTTTGGCAGCGGATTCCCTTTAAGCAATATACTCTTACATAGCAGCAGCTTAATGGTAAGCTACTACACAAAAGACAATAAGAACTCAACTCTTCATCTTGAGATCATAAGATAAGAAGATAAGATAATCCTTTAATAGTCCCACAGTGGGGAAATTTCAGTATGTTACAGCAGCATAGTAATACAGATACAGGATAATACACAGTAATATATTACAGACGTAGACACACATATGCTGAGAAGAGAAGATATACTAGGCGTCCATAGTAGCTAAGGAACAGAAGAAGAAAGAAGGAAGACTTCATAATCATAATCATTAGTATTCTGTGCGGAGTGATCTTCGCTTGGTCTGATGTAGATTATACAGCCTGGTCGCGGTTGGAAGGAAGGACTTGCAATAGCAGCTCCTTCTCACACTTGGGGTGAAGCAGACGGTCGCTTACAGTGCTGCTAAGTGCCATCAAGGTCTCATACATGGGGTGGGATTTGTTCTCCAGCGTGGAGCTCACCATGGACAGTATCCTTCTGTCACCCACCACCTGTATTGGGTCCAGGGGGCTCCCCAGGACAGAGCTGGCCCTTCTGATCAGTCTGTCAAGTCTATTTCTGTCCCTGGTTGATATACTACTCCCCCAGCAGGCTACACTGAAAAGATGACTGAAGCAACCACAGAGTTGAAGAAGGCCCTAAGAAGTGTCCCCTGTACTCCGAAGGCCCTCATCCTCCTGAGCAGGTAGAGTCTGCTGTGGCCCTTTCTGTGCAGCGCCTCCAGGTGATCAGCCCAGTCCAGTTTATTATTGAGGAGCACACCCAGGTAGGTATAGCTCTTGACTATCTCAATGCATGTCCCTTGGATCTCCTCCAGGGTTGGAGCACTTCTCCGTTTGCCAAAGTCCACCACCATCTCCTTGGTCTTCCCAGCATTAATCCTGAGCTGGTTCCGCTGGCATCAACTTCCCTACAACTTTCTACTTTTCTCCTTTATGAACATAAAGTGAAAAATTCATTTTGATGATCATTTTTGGATGACTATAATCTGAGACTGTCATGTCCGCCAAGTTTAGGCTTGAAATTCATTTTACAGATGAAAAGTTCTTAAAGTTTGATGCTTGTGAAGTGATGCACAATTCCAAAATAATAACTGTAATTTTACTGGGTCACATACAGCGTCTTTACTCGGCTCGAAATTTACTTTAAACTGAGTTATTACAGGCTGAGGATTCAATACCGCAGGGTGGAATTAAAGATGATATAGTTTAGTATAGACAGAACTGTTTATGTGTATTAAAGTTTTTTTTTAGGATCATCACATTGATGGCCTATCCTTAGAACAGGCCATCAATATCAGATTGGTGGGGGTCAGACACCCGGCACCCACATCCGAAGGAAGTTTGAGGAGACTGTAGCGCATGAATGAATGCTGTGGACTCTTCAGTGCTTAACATAGCACTATACATTATACAGCAACTGTGTTTAAAACTGCTCAGCCTCCATCACTTGAATGGGACTGAGCTGCAAACCGTGACCACGAAACATGACGTCACTGGCTTGTGAAGCAGAGGAGGGTCTCACCTGAGCTGTCACTGCTTTGAGCATCTGATCAGTGAGGGTGCCCTTTGTTAAACCCCCACAATCTAATATTGCTGACTTATTCTAAGTCTTGGAAAACCCCTATAAAGCAGCCAAAAGATTCTGGGGAGAGTTAGAAGTTCCCATCTGGGTTCGGGATCATTTAATAGAACTAAAGAGTAAAGCTGGTCCATCTAATGATGGACAATAGGGACCCCATTAATTGTAGTGGGGTCCGTAGGGTATCCTGGTTTTCTCCTGACATTGCTGTCAAACTAAGATGGAAAAATAATGGTAGTGTGAACATACCCTAAGTGAATGGAGTTTCATTGTTAACCTGAGCTTGCTGTGACTGGGAATCCTACTTGCGAAATGACTGAGCAGTCGAAGAACCCTCGAGGTCGCTATGTGACTACATTCACGTACATACCAGGACAGTGAACATAGCTAGCTATTTGGTTGTGGCCAAAGTCACCATGTACTCCTATCTTTAAAGATGCCCTTGAAAAATCCTATGAAACAAGCACAAATTGCAGAAAAAATGTTGCATGTGAATCCAGACGTGTAGGGAGTGTGAGGATTAGACCCTGTCCGATAACTCAGAATATTTGATACTGTACTCGTGGGATTTTCTTTCCTGTAGCTCACAAGACAAGTAGAGTATAACAGCGTCTCCCGTTTACTGCCGTACTTGTGAATAACAAATGATTCCTCCGTTGCGGGGATGCTTGTAGCAATCTGCCCATTTCCTAGCAAATGGTTTGATTAATCATACATCACGTAATAAGACAAATAGCCCGCAGAGTCCTGCCTGTCTACACACCGAATCTGTGGGGTGCAAGACGTGTACAAGAAAAGCAAAAACAACAATGAAAAGATGAGAAGTGGACTCCAGAAACAGTGCCACTCTTGACCATGGGCCGTGTCTGGTATTGTGTCTTTAAACAAAGAGACAGAAGTATTGGAACAAGCCTACAGCCACAGAAGATCTGTGCTTAGATCTCCAAGATGGCAGGATCAACCTCCCTGCCAAGCTCCTTCAAAAACGGTCTCTGAGAAGAAATGATGGAAGGCAAAGGGCAAAGGTCACACCAAATATTAATGGGATTTACATTCCTCTTTTCTTTATTCACTTCATTGTGTTCATTGACAAAAGTAAACTATTACCCCTAGTATCTTTATAGCAGTCTTACTTTACGGCATTTTTTCCACACCTGCCTAAAACTTTTGTATAGTATTGTAGATGGATACCAGATATAGACTCAAGTGACATGATATATAACATAGTAACACAGTAAATAAGGTTGGATAGACACAAGTCCACCAAGTCCAACCTAACAGGTTGATCCAGAGGAACGCAAAACCCCCATGAGGATGATACCAACACCCCCATCAGAGGAAATAATTCCTTCCCAACTCTATATTGGATTAAATCCCTGAATCAATATCCTATCCCAAAAGTTTCTAGCTCCCATAACCTGTCCTAATCTTACTTTCCATAAATGTGCATGGACCGAGATAAAGGACAGCGCTTCACCAGATTATAAGACAACCTCTTTATTAAAGTTCATCACAACGCGTTTCAGGCACAAGTCGCCCTTCTTCAAGTGCAAAGGAACTGCCGTAGTGAGGTGTCACAAATGTTCCTGCCTGCCGTGGATGGCCATACAGTCATCCAGGCCCATCTCGAACTTGTATAAGTTATCAGACATCACCACATCTTGTTCAAGTAAGTTCCATAGTATCACCGTCTATGATATGGTAAAATCTTTCACCTCTAAATGTAATGGTTCTAGGTCTAGGTATAAAGAGATCTCTGCACTGTCTGTTTATTTGTTTGTACGTTGTATTAGGTTATCCTAAGCCACCTCTTTTCCAAATGGAACAACCCCAAGTTTGATAACCTGTCTTTATACACTAATCCACCTTTAATTTACCTTTGTTGCCTCCTCTGCACCCCTCCCCAGTTTGGATATAGCCTTCCTATACCCAAAACTGTGCACAGTATTCTACATGTGGCCTACGCAGGGATCTGTATAGGGGGCATCTCCTTTCCTCTTAATGCATCTCATGATATTACTTGCCTTGGCAGCAGCTGCCTGGCACTGGTTGCTAAAATTAAGTTTACAGTCCACCAATATCCCCAAGTATTACCAGTAGTCATAAACCAGCAACACGGTTAGATAGGTAAGACTTACCTGAATATTACACATTTTTCTCCATTTTTCTCAGACTGCATATTGAACCTGACTATCTGGGTGCTGGTTTCATATGCTTCCCCGGTAAACTGTAAGAGTTGTTTCCAGGGCCCATCTGGAAAACTTTACATTTATCCACATTAATACTGATCCGCCATTTCTCTACCCAAGCAGAAAAAGCAAACAATGGATCATGGGTCCAGGCAATAATAAATGATCACAGATAAAGACCTCTCACCCTTGACCGCACATAGACAAAAAAGTAATTTCTTCCAGTGGCCGTGACCTGCTCGGATCCTCGGTGCAATTCTCACTGAGCAATACATTAGCCAAACAGCGAAAGTCAATTTACAAAAAAGATAATATTTTATGTTTATAGGACGCTGACATGTTTACAATCTCAGTCACCTCTGACCTGTTGAGCTTTCAATCTAATCCTTTAATATGTGAGGTCTATACAGATAGTAAGAGGTCCTTGGTCACGCTATAGGCAGATGCAGTGCGAAAAGTAACAGAAAAGATGTAATGTATTGTGTAAGAAAACCTCAAATAATATAACATAATTCTCCTACAAACATCACAACATTGAGGAGAAATTAAACGCACCCATTTACATTAGACCTACGTTGGCTGAGCCCCCTGATTTTGGCAGAACCAGACGACCATCTAATGTGCATAAAATACCTGGCCGATATTGATATTTCATTGAAAGAGAGGATCAGGCGTGTTTAATTTCAACATGCCCTATCCTTTGTTCTAAAGGAAGATAAATTAAATCTAGAGGTGTGTGGCCATAACGTTTCACCCTCTCTTCACTGCATCTAGAGGCGTGTGGCTGTAGTGTGTCACCCTCTCTTCACTGTATCTAAGGACGTGTGGCCGTAGCGTGTCACCCTCTCTTCACTGTATCTAAGGGCGTGTGGCCGTAGCGTGTCACCCTCTCTTCACTGTATCTAGAGGTGTGTGGCTGTAGCGTGTCGCCCTCTCTTCACTGTATCTAGAGGCGTGTGGCCGTAGTGTGTCACCCTCTCTTCACTGTATCTAGAGGCGTGTGGCTGTAGCGTGTCACCCTCTCTTCACTGTATCTAGAGGTGTGTGGCTGTAGCGTGTCACCCTCTCTTCACTGTATCTAGAGGCGTGTGCCCGTAGCGTGTCACCCTCTCTTCATCGTATCTAGAGGCGTGTGGTCGTAGCGTGTCACCCTATCTTCACCATATCTAGAGGCGTGTGGCCGTAGCGTGTCACCCTCTCTTCACCGTATCTAGAGGCGTGTGGCCGTAGCGTGTCACCCTCTCTTCACCGTATCTAGAGGCGTGTGGCCGTAGCGTGTCACCCTCTCTTCACCGTATCTAGAGGCGTGTGGCCGTAGCGTGTCACCCTCTCTTCACCGTATCTAGAGGCGTGTGGCCGTAGCGTGTCACCCTCTCTTCACCGTATCTAGAGGCGTGTGGCCGTAGCGTGTCACCCTCTCTTCACTGTATCTAGAGGCGTGTGGCCGTAGCGTGTCACCCTCTCTTCACCGTATCTAGAGGCGTGTGGCCGTAGCGTGTCACCCTCTCTTCACCGTATCTAGAGGCGTGTGGCCGTAGCGTGTCACCCTCTCTTCACCATATCTAGAGGCGTGTGGCCGTAGCGTGTCACCCTCTCTTCACCGTATCTAGAGGTGTGTGGCCGTAGCGTGTCACCCTCTCTTCACCGTATCTAGAGGCGTGTGGCCGTAGCGTGTCACCCTCTCTTCACCGTATCTAGAGGCGTGTGGCCGTAGTGTGTCACCCTCTCTTCACCGTATCTAGAGGCGTGTGGCCGTAGCATGTCACCCTCTCTTCACCGTATCTAGAGGCGTGTGGCCGTAGCGTGTCACCCTCTCTTCACCGTATCTAGTGGCGTGTGGCCGTAGTGTGTCACCCTCTCTTCACTGTATCTAGAGGCGTGTGGTTGTAGCGTGTAACCCTCTCATCACTGAATCTAGAGGTGTGTGGCCGTAGCGTGCCACCCTCTCCTCAAAGACAACACATGCAATCTTAGTCTAGCCAAGCGTGTATATGTAAGGGGGAGTCAGGAATAATACAGGTAAAAGTATCCATATATTCCATATATATCCTCATGACTCTATACTAATATTTTCTTAGACAACCCAAAGTGTAGAATGACTCCGCTCAATCTCTTACTCTGGTGGCCACCGCATATGCATTCATTACACAATTGGATGAATGGTCAGCATGTAATACTGCAATTTTCCTGCAGTGGCCACTATGTCTGCAGATGTGTTGATATGTTTTCCCACAAAACAATAGCAGATCACCAGGATTATAGAAGTTAGACATGCACTGAACACCAGACTATTTAAAGGGGATGTCTGGGGAGAAGTAATATACATATTTGGTCCTTTGGATTGCTGTTGATATAAATAGGGGGGTTCTTGAGATATCACGACCCCCCCAAGTCACGTGATCCAAAACACAATCGTCGAATAGCCAGACCCCATAGCACAGGTAATTATTTACCTGTGAGATTGGGGATGAAAAGGTGAAATGCTGCTGAGGATCACATGACCCAGGCATTGTGATGTCACCAGAACCCCAGGTCCACCATCAGTGATCGCTTTGGCCAGGTATGTAAATTACTATTCCCTGGAGAATCCCTTTAAATAGTCCCATGGTCATTTTGCAAGTGTGAGCAATGGGAATTTTTTCTGCCTGGAAAACCCCTTTAATATTTATTAGGAAACCTCCACGGCCATTAACTCATCACAGGTGCCTTTTTAGGTGAGATCTTCATCACCCAGTTATACTCTATGAGGGAACCTGGAGCCAAGTAGCTGATTTATCAAGACCAATGTCCTCCTTTCTGTTAAATATGATGGGGTCGACGTTCTTTCCCTACCCCCCACCCCCACCATGTCTTCCTTGAGGCCAGTGGATTCAAAACACAAAGTCACAAAATTTATCCAGAAACTCAGACTTACACAAAAAATTGTGACTTTTTTAGGGCTTTAACATCTCTTTACTGGCACACAAGCCATGATAAATCAGCTTCAAAGTGTTCAATTCACCTCCAGTGCCACCACAGGAGAAATAAGGAATTACACATGACATCAATGGACTGTTTTTACGCCTGAACATGACGGATCCTACAACGTGAGAGATGTTCTTTATAACTTTGGTTAACAGATGAAGGTTCTGAAGACACCCCCACACACACACACACACACACACACACACCTCATGTTAAATTAGAATTTCATAATAGCATATTTGAAAATGGAATTTTAGAATTTTTGGAAATTTTCTAAACCAGACAAACCCTTTTATGATCAAAGAACGAAAACTAATGGCATGTATTTGTAAAGTTACTCTACTTTAATAGGTAGAATATATCAATACCGCCAGTAAATGTATGTGTTCCTATAATATTGTATGATCAAATGGGTAAAATTATTTTTTGAGTGCAAATCTCCCTTTTTCATCGCGTTTACCTCCGCCGCTAATTGTAAAGTCTCGTAAACTCAAAGCGACTCCTTACTCTTTGATGTTTCTCTTAATGATGACAACATAATGGAGTGATAATCTCTAATGATATATCAGCCAAATAAAAAGCAATTCGCAGACCACAAGACTGGAGCTCACCATCAGAGAGACGTCTGGCAAGTCAGAGAGAAAATGTGTTTGTGATGGAACGGCGAGGATTGCTTTACTGCAAATGGGGCAAACGGTTCACAACGGCTTCTGATGTGCAGAAAGACTAAGACACTATACAGTATATATCATAAAACTAAAGCAAGTGGGAAGGTTCTATACATTTTAAGGATATGCAACTAAGGGCAGAAGAACAATATCCATCAAGTGCAGCAAAAAAAAATTTGTAACTCGAAAACCCAGCCTTAAAGGAATTATTCCACTCTTAATATGTATTCCCTATCCAAAATGGTTGACCACTTTTTATGTATCTGCTGAGACCCCAACAATCAAAAGAAGAGGGTCCGCAAGTATCCCCACATGGTTCATGCCTGACCACCGCCGCAGTCACTTCTATAGTCAATCTCCCACAGTCAAATAGAAATGAATGGAGGTGTGGTGTGTTGCATGTACATAAGGCACTAGAGGGCACTTGCAGACCCTCATTTTCATGATCGATGGAGGTTCCAGTGGTCAGACCATTAAAGATAAAACACATACCTCCTATAAGTGTTAAGAAGTGGGTAATCTCTTTAAAATGAATATACATCTTTTAACACTATACTGTTTTTACACTGTCAATGGCCACCACTAGGGGGAGCTTAGGTGCTTACTGCATACAGCTTATACATTGTACTTAATAATAAAACATTATGCAGTAATCCTCTTAAGGCCAGGACCCCACGTTGTGAAAACGCAGCGCCGTGGCAAAAAATGCTGCGTTTTACATTACCTGCAAAGTAGATGGGATTCTGGCTAATCTCATCTACACATTGCAGAAAAAAATCTGCAGCGGAAATGCTGCAATTTCAGAAATTTCTCAAATCGCAGCATGTCAATTATACCTATGGAAACGCTGGCATTTTCCGCAAAGGTATAATAGGGGCAGAAAGTCCGCAGAGGAGAACTCTATGGACTTTCTGTGAAAAACCCTGCAGGAAAAACCACAATACATTTCCTTCATGTTTTTTCTGTAGTGTTTTTTTGCTGCAGTTTACTATGTGGGGCCTTAATCGAAAGAGATTTCCCAAGCTAAATAATTGAGATCATCTGATGTCTGACACTTGGTCTCCCAGCTGATCCTCTGTCTTAGGGTCCATTCATGCGGAGCTGTGACCGATAAAAGAGACAAGTACACCTTCAAGCAGCTGATCTGCAGGGGTCCCCATTCTTCAATTAATGACCTATCCTAGAACAGGTTGTCTATTAAAAAGTTCCAGAAAACTCCCTCTGGTGTTGGCTGTAGGTAATCAACATTAATGGTATTAGAGGTTTTGCCCAAATGCCCCTTCTAGACCCCACAAGTTCTCATAAATTGGCCCACACCATGGACTGTAAGGAACTGGAAACAGACTTATAATGGTGGTCCATATGACCAAAAGCCTAAATATTTCATCAAACTCATCCAGCTATGCCCAAATCATTTCAGTCTGACCTACAAGGCAAAAACAAATGGACTTTTTAAGTAAGAAACAGATTTTTTTGGATGCTGAAGAATATTGCAGAAAAATCCCTATGATTGCAGATTGACATCACGGCCTGACAGACGGAGAGGTGGACACTGCCAAAAAATACATTAGTAGATTGCAATGTACTTTATATACAAGCATTGTTTTTTAAGCTTACCTTGAGAACACAAAGGGTCCTATGGAGTTCAGCTACAAGGCGTCCATTTCCAGGGGCCCCGAGCCTGCTAAGAGAAGATATTATAAATTATTCCAGTACCGAATACAAAGCAAAGTCAGTAAATGTGGTTTTGTAAGGAGATTAATAGAATATATTTTAGGTTCACAGCAATGGCCATTTCAGTACTTTTCTAACATATGCTTTACACAGATATAACAAGACTATTTTTGTCCACGACTTGTTAACACTGGGATACAAATACAAAAAAAAATAAAATTTTAGCAATTCCAAAGGCTTATTCAACATCTATAATTGTATCAGTGATGTAACATTCACAAATGAGTCGGCTCTCCTGCAGATTCTTCGAGTTGGGCCAAGAGTAATTTTGTCACATTTCCTGATCTGGAGCCCTCTATGCAATGATCCGCTCCCCTTACCAGATAACCCCACCATCTTTAACTTGACTGTGGCTCCTCTACAGAAATCAGAATGAAAGATTACATAGACAGCTATTTGGGAGCCTAAGGGTATAGTCACATGGTGAAATTTGTAGAACCTGAAAAATTCTGCTTCAGAAATTTGCAAGCAGATTTTTTTGAGCTTTACCAAACCCACTGCTGAATTTGCTAATTCTGAGTCAAATCCCACATTGGGCACGTTGGTTTTCTATCTCCCATTAATTTCAGTGGGATTTGCCTCAGTTACATTGTGTTACTGAAGAGTTCAGTGTCCCGCGAACACAGCAGAGAAGCTTACGAAAGGGGTTGTCTTCTACTGGATTCTTGGCATTCATCATTTTGTCAAAACCTCATCCTGAATCCTCAGGTTGTCCCATCATTCCGTCCAACCTTGCCATCTGGATTTACTTTAGTTGGTCTATCATGGCTTTTTAACAAAGAATGGGAGTCTTAGACGCCACCATTACATGACCCTAACCCAGACCTAGTCCCAATAGAAACTGCCTTGGTGTAGATGATTGAAAAAGTGCAAAAGTAGCAGCCAAAAAAGACCTCACATTTCCTTCTGATGGAATAGCCTACCAGGTGGGTAGCTCATAATGTTGCTCACTGCATAATTCCGATCCTATTATCTTCTCGATTATGCCGTATAGATTTTGGTAAAGATAACACTTAAGAAGTTTGTTTGGGAAGACATTGCTAATATATGTGAAGGTTGATACTACTCAATTTGTTACTCCCCATTATCCAGTTGGTCGCCACACCCCAGAAGAACTCCACAACTCGAGTAACCAGCTATCCTACATACAACTATGCAGTCCTTAAAGAGACATCAAAAACTCCTTGTGTTATTTAAAGAAACACTTGTACCCCATGTAGCGCCATGATTGGATATGTGATTAGGTGGCAAATCCCAACACATTTTGTATTTAACTTCACATCTGTCGCTTTCAATCTGCTCCACATGAGAACTGATATCAAGTCAAGTAAATGACTGCAAATCTGTGTCCTGTGGGGCTGAAGACCATGGTGGTTACATCTTAGTGTAGATTTTTTCAACTCCGTTTCAATTATACAGCTTTAATTTTAAGAATGCTTTTACTTCACCAAAGCCGGCCATGGATAAAAAGAGCATGTCTTGAGAAGACGACAATTCTCTTATGTTTTTTTATGAGGTATCCTGGGAATTTCATGTTCTCCCATATCCATAGGTATAGGGTATAAATATGTATGATGTAGAAGATGTTATGTGATGTATATGTCCAGCGTGAGGTGGCATGTAATGTATGTTGCGGTGTACAGTGTGAGGGATCTACACAATGTGTGTACCGTGAGTGGGGTGTTACCATACACTTGTGCTAAAATTTTTGCAAAATACAACCTCCAGGTAGTAAACAGCTGAAGATCTTGGTGCTTTGGGCAACCTGGGCTGATCCTGGTTAGATTGTATACTTACGCCAACTGGTTTTAAAATGTAATGCCACCTAAAGAGGACCTTCCCTGGGCCTGAAAAGCCCAATGAATTTCCTTTGATCGGCGCCATCACCCTGAGCTTTTTGGTGTTTTGTTTATCCAAATCTGTCCAGATATTCCAAAGATATAATCCCTGTTAAATTTCATGCAAATTAGGTTACGATAGCCAAGTGGGCGGTAACACTGTGGTTTCTCTGGGGGTCTGCGTGATATATATCCAAGCAGTGTTACCGCCCACTTGGTTAGCAGACCCTAATTTACATCAATACTAAAAGTGCTTATATCTTTGGAATAACTAAATGGATTTAGATGAACAAAACACCAAAACACCGAGAGAGACAGCGCCTATCAGATGTGATTGGAATTTTCAGACGTGGTGAGAAGTCCTTTTTAAGGCAAGCTTCTGATAGACATTTACATGAGGAAGTTGCCACTAGAGAGGTAGCTATCCTCTATGTGGTTTCATTGCTTGGCCTATAAGACTCCCTATATCAACTGTTGGTCTCCATAAGAGAAAGTACCCCCCTAAAACTAGAGTCACCCAAAAGACATGATATTGGAATAATCTACAAAAAAAGGCTACAATACCACCAATGCCATTAAAAAAATAGCCTATAGCTGTATGGATGATAGTAATCCTTGTTATTAATAATGTGGAGGTATAAAACCTTGTAGGACAAAAATGACACCTTGACTCCTGAGAGAATGCCTTCCATGCAATGACTTCTATTACGTGCATAACAATAAAAGAATATCCAGTTAGACTCCAGATTGATTGGATTCATTACGATAATGAGACTGAATTTTTTCTTCCGGATTATGAGATTACTCTTCTGTGTAGAGTAACGGGAAGGTGGGTTGAAGGAGTTTTTCAATATCAGAATAGATTAGTAATTCACTGGTGTACCTCTAAAAAATGAAGGCCGGGTTTGAAGAACATAAGGTTTCCACCGATCCCTTACTGGAAAAGCCATTGTCTAGTCAACATGTCCAACAAGAAGACAACCTTTCCAGTCATGAAGAATGTGCAAGATGTGATGTCATAAGATCCCAAAAACGGATCATCAGTATTTTTTTTCTGTAATTCAGACTTTATAAATAGTTTCAGATACCTAAAAACCATCCAAAATCAAAAAGAGGGAATATATAAATCACTTTCAGCACATGTACCCAACACTTTGAAGCTGAAAGATGTTCAATGCCTAAATAATAGAGTTGAGCGAACACTGTTCGGATCAGCCGATCCGAACAGCACGCTCCCATAGAAATGAATGGAAGCACCTGGCATGCAGACTTTGCCGGTGGCCGTCTGCTTAACCCCCCGTGTGCCGACCGCTTCCATTAATTTCTATGGGAGCGTGCTGTTTGGAACGGCTGTTCCGAACAGTGTTCGCTCATCCCTACTAACTAACACTAGTCAAAAAAGTTTCATGACGATTTTCCTATTCCTGGGAGCAGGAGTGTAAAGGTTTTGTGCCGTTATGGACACATGTCCTCTATCCACAGGAGCCAGGTCCCAATGGAAGTCACTTAAGACCTCCTTGTGGAAGGACACCAATGTGCTTGCATGACCAGCGCTCCATTCACTGCTTTCGGACTGTTGAGACTTTAATCTGGCCCAGTATTAGGAGACCAGTATTATAACAGATTGATTATGTTACGCCTCCAAGAATCTAGTCTTATGTCTTTGGTAATATTTTTGTAACTACTGTGGTTAGTAATCTGCAAGACATATTATTTCCAAAAAGGGGGGGAAAAAACTACATGTTTGTAGATGACATCAAATGTAGACTCTAATAAATCTAAGAAAGGAAATAAAAGATGACAATAATGTGGACGTCACACTATAGTAAAATCATAATTAATATACAAGAATTGAGGAGAAATGAATGTGTGGTGACCAATGACAAAGAATGAATTAATCTTGGTGAAATCAATGAAGTCCACGGTTAATTCCAATGACTTCCAAGGATAGACTCCCTCAGCATTTACAAGATTATCTGGATCTTATAAGGTTAATACATATTCTTCCCTCATTTACCCCTCTGAGAACCATTTATCTAGGGCCAAGCTACTGAAAAATAGTCATCATTTCAGCCCACGAGAGGAGGTCAAGGGGAGCTGAGGACAGTGGCTGGTCCCGAGAGTGGAGAGTGATAAATAGGACCCTATCACAGGATGAAGGATGTTAGCGAGGTGAGCAGCACAGATTAGAGGGCACAGCTGCACAGAAAGCACATTCACCAAAGTCTGTGAACCAGTTCCATCTTCATCAACATTAGCATTAATAAGGCAAATACAATCAAGAAGACGACTAAGTGTGAACATCTTCAGTGTTGGTGTTAGGGATAGCTGGATTGGTCAAGGACATCATGATAGATTGGTTGTCTACTTCCGAAAAATTCATTTTCATAAACATTATTAATGTTCCTATGTCTAAGTCCCATGTTTAGGATCTGCATGGCCAGAGTGTTGAACAGTTACAAAGAGAGTCTCTCGCTCTGGAGGACCTGTCCTGTCCTGCATGAAACACAACCTTTCAATTCGTGTGATTTCCCCTGTGGTGGCCTTGCTTGCAAAGGACTATCCAACACATTAGAAGACTCCATTATTATGAACGGCACATGATACATTAGATAAAATTTCCATTACAAATTTTACAAAGGACTCCATTAGTTTTAGGTCATGCATTGACTGATAAAATGTGGCCGTCCCGGTTGGTCCTACATCCATGTCAAGATTGGAAGTCTGAGGAAGATGAAGTACTGAGATGACAAAACCCCAATAATTGGTGTACTGAGTTCTACTCGTGCGCAGAGTATCAACACTCAAAGAGTTCCTGTGCATGTGAGGAAGCCAGCTGAGAAGACTCCAGGAAACAAAGCCACAAGAAGCTCAAAGTGGAGTCCATGACAGGAAGGGTGGACAACGGTGTACTGGATACTGGTGAGCAGACGGTGAGGAAACAGCCCAGATAATGTTGTCCCATGTCTTATCCAAGGAAGATGGAAACTCCACTTGCATCAGCTTTGTGGCTGAAGATTGGCAGTGAGCAGTTGTTGTTTTACAGTTCTACAACGTTACAATAAAGAACCTTTCATACCCCACTTGGATGTTTCCAGTGTCCAATGCCTGCACGTTACATACACACACCTATAATATATAGGGACAATATCAGGACTACTATTAGCTAGTGGTTATGATTTATTCTGTTGGAGACCGACTGATGTCATCCAAGTATTGGTGGTGACCCATAAATTCGATCCATTGTTTAATGGGCTCTGGCTAAAAATGACCCTCTTTTTGAATCAAGTACATAATAGATCACAACATTTCCATGCTTTTCTTTCCTTTGCCGTATGTTGTGTCTGTATAAAGAATTTTATTTTGTCCATAACCAGCATTTCCCTGCTAGAGGAACAAGTTGGCACTCATTAACCCATTTTGGGGCTGGTTATACTGCTCTACATACCGAGGGCCCTCTTGGCTGCAGGATGGCTCAGACGGGCCAGAATTCTGTAACGGTTGTACAGTCTCATTTCTTTTGAAGTAAATGTTCGGTCTCATCCAGTTAATATGTCCTGTTTTATTGGCCCAATTTGCAGCTTCTGAGCCCTCTAAATTGTCATGTTTTAAGTCGTCATGTATAAAATTGCCGGGCTCCGCTGATGAAATCGGCTTAATTACACTTCCAGCCTGATTTACATGTTATCCTGGCGTCAGTGCCAAGTGGTAGACCCAGAGTAGCAAAGCAGAGAACATCTACATAAACTCATACAAATCTGCTGTGCTTTTAATAGCAACCATGGAGCCTTCCAAGAGATGTTTTTTTTCAGTATGAATCCTCTTCACCCGCCCTTGCTCTGTCTCGAAACGTGTCTCAGAGCAACTCAATATATCACATAACTACCGGCCCCTCCAGTGAGCCATGATAACACAGCAGTCCCACTGGCAAAATGTATCAGATGGTGACGTAATGGCCAACGTACCGCGCACACATCACCTCTCACATGTCAGGCTGCATTTACCAGACCGGACATACAAGGCACACTATGACATGATAAAAAAGAACATCTCAATTATCAGCCTGGAGCATAAAGCTCTTCCCATGACCTGTGTGCTGATATCTTTCTTCTTATTGAATCACATATAAAATTTATACAAAGCTTATCATCATATTAACCTCTTCAAACGGGAGTTCATGGCCGGATTCATTTTTAGGTTTTTTTTGGCGTATAGGCGTTTTTGAAAGCTGGAACATTTTATTGTCTCATGAAGGTTATTCACATAATTTGAGCTTTATTTTTATGTCTGTATTATTTGAGCTTTTTTTCTTTTTTTTTATATCTCTAAAAAAAATTTAAAAAGGTGGGACTAAAGTAGGTTCGCTCATCCAGGCATCTCATTTATAAATTCTGCTAAATTCTCACCAGTAGGTTGGAGTGATTCTAAAATTGATTTGGTCTGCACACCCAACCCGTCCATGTGTTTCATGGCTCCATATGCATCTAAACAGACATCATGTAACACTATATGACCGGTCTGTTGTATGCTTTGATATTAGTGTTTATTGCCTGAATGTGTGATGCACTCACCATAGTCCTTGACTTGCCTGGTCAACTATCACCAACACGGAGACCATTACACCTAATATGTACACCAATAACATGAAACGCTTGCATAAACATATATTTAGTTATTGTACTAAGTGGCTCTAAATAGTATGGTTAAGAAAAGTCCATATTAATCTAGATTTGACTTCATAAAGAGCCACCAAAAAGACCACAGAGACCCAACTACTCAGCTACTCCAAGTACTTGCAAAGATCTTCTTTAATATGAACCTTCAAACTGAATTTCAGGTCTTTCGAAACCCTTTAGAAGAAAATTTTGTTTTATTTTGGTCAAATGGTTACAACTACAGTCATCCATATTGAACCCATAAATGATGCTACTTTTGTCTTTCCTGCTGACCCCACCTCATTTTCTGTCACAATGGTTAGGTAAAGCCATCATATTCATCTAGAGAGCAAAGACTTCATAAAGAGCCACCAACAAAGTCCACAGAGATCCATTCACTAAGGTCAAACTACTTGACAAGATCTTCTTTAAGGCTAAGACCCCACGTTGCGAATATGCAGCTTTTTTTTGTTGAATATATTGTTGAGGCTTTTTTTGAGCCAAAGTCAGGAGTGGATTGAGCAAAAGGTAGAAGTATAAGAACTTTTTATATATGTCCCTTTCCTTTTGTATCCATTCTTGACCATAGCTCATAAAAACGCAGCAAAATCTGCAACAAAAAAGCTGTGTTTCCGCAAAGTAGGGCCTCAACATTACATGGACTTTCAAGCTATCTGCGGTTTTTTCAAAAGCCTTTAGGCTGAGGACCCATGTTGCGGAACCGTGGCTTTCTTTGTTGCAGATTGTGCTGCAATTTTTTGAGCCAAAGCCATGAATGGCTATAAAAGGAATGGGAAATGTATAGGAAGTTCTTATACCTCTACCTTCTGCTCAACCCACTCCTGGTTTTGGCTCAAAAAAACGCAGCAAAATCTGCAACAACAAAAAAAGATGAGTTTCTGCAATACGGGGCCTCAGCCTTAGTAGAAAATTCTGTTTTACTTTGGTCTCATGGATACGGCTACTGCGTTCCATATTGAACCCATAAATGATGCTACTTTTGTCTTTCCTACCGATACCACCTCATTCTCTGTCACACTAGTTAAGTAAAGCCCATCCAGAGAGCCTTGACTTCATAAGAACCACCAATATAGTCCACAGAGATCACCTACTCAGGTCACACTACGTGACAAGATCTTCTTTAATATGGACCTTCAAACTCTATTTCAGAACTTTCAAAAACCTTTAGCATAAAATTCTGTTTTTGTTTGCTCTCACGGTTACGACTACAGATACTTTCTACTTTCTATGCTGACACTGCCAGTTTCTGTCACACTGTATGTCTTGTGTTGCATAGCATAAGGCAAATATTCAAAATGTATACGGAAACCCTCGTAACTATTTCTACCACCATAAAACAGAAGAAGTAAAAACACTTCAACACCTCTCCAACTAAACATGATTTTCCCATATATTTATGTTAGAATTTTACCTGTTATTTGTTAGCCCACCTACAATTCTATGTAACCTGTCTAAGGCCCGGTTCACATCTGCGTTTGGCTTTCCGTTTGGAGACGCATACACATAAGAAAGTAACTACCTGAAAACCGCAGACCCCATAGACTATAATGGGGTTTGTGTGGTTTCCGCATGAAATATGCGCAGAGAAAAGTCCTGCAAGCATGCAGAGAGAAGCATTTTTCTCTATGCATGTTTTGTGTGGAAACCACATGGACCCCATTATAATCTATGGGGTCCATGGGTTTCCTTAGGTAACCGCTTACCTATAGGTTTCCCTTCGTGGAGTCCCCAAGCAGACTCCCCTAACGGAAACCTGAACGGAGATGTGAACCAGGTCTTACACTATATTGTTTGTGTTTTCCTTCCTAGGGCTCATACATATGACCGTAATATGTAACCACACAACCTTCAACTTCTATGGATTCATCATACGGCACTTATAGAAGTATGATATGTGACATTGTGCCCTACTACCGTATGAACATGTTCTTCTTTCAAGCATTGATCCTATGGCACAAGATCGTGGTAACACCATATGGAAGAATCCATAGGCAAGCACCATGCTCCGTGCTCCGCTATGCCTATGGCGCTTTATATCACTTTCTTTCCTTCTTACATTCCTCAGTTCAGTTTAATGTAAAACATAGATTATTCTTATCAGGTTTATTTTCTAATTTTCTATTTTCATTGGGTAATTCAGTATTTGTCACCTTAAAGTTTGTTGTTTTTTTAATCAATAAAACCTACCAGCAAAATGCAATAAATTCCCAACAGTAATTACAACATCTAATCCTTTTATGTGTTTATTAGCAATCATGGCAATATTGCTATATGATGTCACTACAGTTGTCCTTGAGGTCCCCGCATCGCCAGAGGCACATCTTGAAATGACTTCTCTCCCTCAGTCTCAGCACTGTGTAGAGACTAAGAACAAAAGGTTCAAAATCAATTTCAAGTTTTTTTTTCATTTTTAAAAATTTGGATATACTGTATCTGACGAAGAGATCCCACCTCAAGCCGGAATATATCAACTTATGAAACACTTACCTATTAGTGTACCCTAAATACCCCATACCAGAACAAATTCAACTTTTACTAGGAATACTTACATTTTTCACCCCCAACAGTATCATCAATATAATAAAAAAGTAATAAATTCTCAAGATGGGGTGAAGCACAAAGAAAAAGATAAACCTTATTGAGTACAGGGATATCCATAGCCTATACCTAAAGCAGAAAACAAAAATATATTAAAACAATCACAAAAAAAAGTTACCGCTTTAAAAAGCACTCCCAGAAAAAAATTTGGGGAGGATTAATGAAGATTGACGATTCTTGAGGTGGAGTAAGGTACGTACCATTTATGATGAACCACGCGCCTCCTCATAAATCGGAGAACCCTCCGCAGGACTGTGCACCTGCACTAAAATCTACACCATAAACTGGCATATGGTGTGTAGCCCCACACACAATATAATGCTCCCCAGTGCCCCTACACAGTATAATGCTCTTCAGTACTGGCACACACAGTATAAGGCTCCCGAGTGGCCCCACACAATATAATGCTCCTCAGTACCGGCACACATAGTATTATGCCCTCCAGTGCCCCCACACAGTATAATGCTCCTCAGTACCGCCACATACAGTATAATGCTCCACAATATCCCCACACAATATTATGCCCTCCAGTGCCCCCACACAGTATAATGCTCCCCAGTGCCCTTACACAGTATAATGCTCCTCAGAACCGCCACATACAGTATAATGCTCCACAATAGCCCTACACAATATTATGCCCTCCAGTCCACCCACACAGTATAATGCTCTTCACTACCGGCACACACAGTATAATGCTCCCGAGTGGCCCCACACAGTATAATGCTCCTCAGTACCCCCAAACACAGTATAACACTCCCCAATTCCCCAACACATTATAATGCTCCAAACATAATTTTATGCTCCACAGTGCCCTCATACAGTATAATGCTTCTTAGTGCTACCACACACAGTATAATGCTCTACAGTGACCCCACACAGGACAATGCTCTTCAGTATCCCCCACATAGTATAATTCTCCCCATTTCCCCATACACAGTATAATGCTCCCCTCTGTCCCCATACAGTAGTTCTGCAATACAAATATTTTTAAAAAAATCATACATACCAAGCCTGTTCCCAAGAAGCTCATTCAGTTCTTTTCCATCTCTGCAAGAGTTGCAGAGATCACTGATAGCCTGAATGATGGAGCAGGAAGCTAAAGGCTCCCTGCTTAACCATTGTATTTAACTCTATCTGCATCCTGAGGACGTATTCCTCATGCCACGTCTGGCTGCTTTTTTTTCTTAAAGGGGCAGCACAGTGGAGTGGCGAGTTTCAAACAGTACCAAGACTCCAAACTCGGAAATGAATGACTAATACGGTGATGAATAGCACACTATGTTGTGTCTACAGAATTAGACTTCCTCTCCTATATATCTCTGCAGGTTAATGTACAAACTCTCCTCCCCATTTGTAGACATGCAGAATTTATGAACGTCTCAATGACAATGGTCAACAATCCCACTTGTAGTTAAGGGTTAAATAGGTTCTTCTTTCTACCTGTCACCACAGCCACCTATGTACACATCACAACAGAGATCATCAAGGAATATGCTGACCTACTTCCATGGGGCTGTCAGAGCGGCTTAATGAAGGCTTTACACTCAGTGCCGTATAGCATATCCAAGGCTCCGATAACTTCAAACCCCTGGATCGCTTTTCCCCAAATTGGAGCTAGTGAATGTCATTTACATCTTAATCTTATACAAAATAAAAACACAAAAATTTTTGCAAAGTCACCTGGAAACCAAATTCTCCAAGAGAGTTACTTAGCTGGTAGTGCTTGTACAGTGACCCTGCAGTAATGGCACTTATAGCCAGGGCTGTATGTGCCTCATTCACAACATGGCGGTAACCTAGGAAGCTGAATATGTGTCTCAGATAATGGATTACTGGATCTTTCAGACATCTCAGAGATTCATCGTTAGGATTCCAACAGGCAAGTCATTTAACTAGGAAAGGAACAAAGTTGGTGGAGGTTCATAGATAAAATATTGAAGGTTAATTGCTATCACCTCAACTTCAGAAATCTTACGTAGATGAAAATAGTTGAGGCACATCTCTGACACACTCGGGCCTTTTTAGTGCCAAAGATGCATTCCAATGCCACGACACCACGTGGACAGACACTAAGGTGAGCCGCCTTGGCTTGACAAGTTTACTATAAATCACTCCAAAAAAATGAAGTGAGTTATATAGGAAATCATTTTCCTCTGCTGGTTTCAGTCTTAAAATGAAGGACACCCATCAGACCCCATTATAATCTATGAGGTCCGTTGGACTCCATGTGTTACTGCTATTTTAGTGATCCGCCTTTGCATTGTTCTGGTCCTCCAACAGAACAACAGAGAGGCAGCACTAGTGTGAACCTATGGTCAATCGCAGTGTCTTCTAAAAAATACTAGGACCACAGCAGGACACTTATTGACTTCAAGGTTCGAGCGGGAATGTTTACACCAGGCAAGATGCGTCTGAGGGCGGGTTCACACCTGCGCCCGATCTCTGCTTTGTAGGTTTCCGTCTTCTGCCCAAGAAACGGGACAGGAGACGGAAACCCAGCAGTCAGTTTTCAAACCCATTCACTTGACCGTGAGCGTTTTGTGCCTGTCTGCGGCAAAACCTTTTTTTTTTTTTAAACGGACACAAAGTCCTGCATGTCTGACTTTGTGTCCAGTTAAAAAAAACGGATACAAATGGCTCCCGGAAAAAAGAAGCGACATGCTCATTCTTTCAGGTGGATTCGCCTTGTGACATTGGTCTGAAGACACTCCTTCCTCCCGACTAGGCCCATTCATTTGGCCCTAATCTGAAGCGTAGTGTGCGACTGGATGCCGATGCACCGGCATCCAGTTGCAGCTACCCGTATTTTGGTCCGGAACCTGAGGTGGCCTCCGCCTCAGGTTCCGGACCAAAGAACTCCATGTGAACTTACCCTAAGGGCTAGTTCACACAGGGGCAAAGAGGCAGATTTTGACAGCAGATTTCGCCTAGCAGAAAAAAGAAGCAACATGACCTTTCTTCAGGCCGATTCCACCTGAAGAAAGCAATAGAAGTGAATGGGAGGCGAAAAACGCCTAGTGATTTAGTGCAAATAAAAACGCCTAGCGCTTTTTTGCAACAAACCATGACCAAAAACGCCTAGCGTTTTTTTTTTACAGTCCATTCACTTTAGGGGAGGGGAAACCTACCTGGCATTTTCTGAAGCAGTTTTTACCAAAAACTGCTCCAAAAAACGCCTCAAGGTCAAAAAACCGCTTCCTAATTAGGAAGCGTTTTTTTTTCAGGATCAAAATAAGCCAGGCGGTTTTTACGTGTGAACTAGCCCTTTAGTCAGATAGATTGACCAATGTTTTTCCCCTTGGTCCTGCTAACATACACAAATTAATGCAGCAAAACGCCAATTCTCTAATTTCCCAAATACTAGCCCATAAACTACAATAACTATATTCCTTGAGTAGCCAAAAGCTAATATGTGGTTTGCCGCATATAGATGACATAACAATAAATATGATGGTAACTCCATGATGGCAGCTCAAACAACAAGAAGTTCAGATTGCTGTGATTAAGCATTATTAGTCTTGGAAATAGTTGCCAGACATGGTTCACCAACTGGATCCACCTCTTTTAGGGTGTATTATTTCAATCAGTACCATACTGTGCTCAAATAACACTGCCATACATGGCCCAAACAACAATCCAAAATGGCTACCAATACCAGTATTGAACAATGACCAAACAAAACACATAATAAGTGGTCACATTAATCCATCACACACAAAGGTTACACCAGGCTATAGATGGTGAAGGTGGGCTGGTAGAGATCAGTAAAGGGTGGAGAACATGGAGAAGTTGTCCCTGGTCCCTACAGGGTGGAGGACCTGGATAAGTTTTCCCTGGTCATTAAAAGGTGGAGAACCTTGAGGTTTTCCCATTTTGCTCAAGCCATATCCCAACTCTGAGTCTTTCAATGGCTAGTATGAAGCTATATATGGTTTATCAGGATCTAACCAACCTTTGGGTAAACCGTACATGGAATAACTTTATAGAAATAATGGACATCAGTGACCTATGTTTACGTTCAGATAGAACTTGAGTGTTTTGAGGCTTACAGCTTAGGAGGTCCTTTATTACAAGCAGTGAAGGATACAGGAAACAGATTACAATTCATCCTCAGTTTGGGATTAAACAATAACAAGCCATAAAACATTTGAGGATTTGACATTCACATATACTATCACAGTCCCCCGAGCCTTGTAAATTTGTAGACATTTTCTGCTTAGTACGCTAACCGATTTAGTACACTTAAGTGCCTGGTTTTCTATGGCATAAATAACATATTATCATTTCCTTGTTGAAAATGAGTAATATTACAATATACGTGTGTGTGTGTGTGTGTGTGTGTGTGTGTGTGTGTGTGTGTGTGTGTGTGTGTGTGTGTGTGCGTGTGTGTGTATGTGATCAGTCAGAAGTCTAAACATACCTCTTCACTTTTCTTTCCATGGTTTTTCATGTTTTTTATTTTACGCATTGGAGATATCTAATCAAGACGTGAAAAATATGAAGGAACACAAGTGCAATTCCCAAAGGAGAATGACAAAGTGCTGTATCAGATGACATGGCCTCCACAATCACCAGATATAGACCCAATTGAAATGGTTTGGTATGAGTTAGACCACAAAGTAAAGGAAAAGCAGCCATGCGCTCAGCACCTCTGAGAACCACTGTTCCCAATAGTGTGCGCGCGTGGGCGGCCGCTCACCTATTGCAGCCACCCCGCTCAGCCAGAATTAATGGCCGCGCACTCAACTCACCCGGACGCCGGGTATTTAACTATGGCGGCCACCTTGGAGTCGGGCGGCCGCAATAGCTGCCAGGTGTCTACTGTTTTCTTGTGGAAAACCTGATGCGGCCCAGCCTCACCCAGACTTTGCCTCCAGCGGCCCCCGGGTAAATTGAGTAGACCCCTGATCTACAAGGACCAACTCTGGAGGATCCAACACATCCATACCTTACACAAAAGACTTTCTTAATTTAAGAGGCAATGTGTAGTACACCATTTGCCCTGTGAGGGCACTGTAGGGATCCTGAACACTTGCTGCCAGGTTGTCCAACAATTGATCTTTGTGGATTCCAGAAGTCTGTGATCATCTTATGATTTGGGAACCCTCCAAAGAAAAGGTGGGCATCACATTTAATTGCCTTGTGTCTAATATAAGGGGCTTTGTCAGATATATGGCTAATTTTCATTGTGACAGACTGCTACATTTTGAAGGCTTTCTAAACAATCGTTTTACTTAGTATAACGCCAAAAAAATAACTGCATAGTAAGCATTGTCAACGCCAAAAAGGGTTGTGTTTTTATAATCAGATCAGGATTTATTTCACTATTTTCCTTTTTAGTTGAGCCGGGATTTTCATACAAATAGCAATTTAAGGAGCATCTGTCACCGCGTCTACGTTACAATCAATGTCATCGGGTAATTTATTCTGGAGGCGATATTTCAATTCATTCAAGTCCATTAAGCTTTTTGATGTCTCTTTTTGCCATTTTGGGGAAATTCTAAAGAGATATCTATTATTTTAACTCTTATAGGTTAGATCAGGGGTGCCCAAAACGTTGATTGCGATCTACCGGTCGATCGCAATGGACGTATGGGTCGATCGCGGGATGCAGCCAGGAATCCCCGGTGTCTGCTTGTTCACATTGCAGGCTGAGAGTCGACTCTCAGCCTGCGCTGTGAACAAGCACTCCGGACACTTGCAGACCGGGCAGCAGCAGCAGCTCCGGGGGATGAGGCGCTCCCCGCTCTTAGGGATGGAGGGAGCCGGGGTGCTGCTTCAGCCTGTCAGTGTCCAGAGATAACTCTCAGCCTGCGCTGTGAAAAAGCAGACACCGGGGATCCCTGGGCGGCCACAGAACGCCGCTGTCTCCTGCATTCACGCTCCGCGCCGACCCCGCCCACAAGCCGGCCCCACCCACAGGCCCACCCTGGCCCACAAGAAGTGGGTAGTAGATCTTTTGCCTTAATCAGTTTAGGACGTAGCTCACATGCTAAAGAAGTGTGAGCAACTCTGGGTTAGATATATTCTATGGATACAATACTTATTATATTGTTCTATGGGTCAGAGTTTACCGACATACAGAACACTGAAGTCAACAGGATTATTAATAACAATGTGTGTCCCACTTTAAAGGGAGTCTGTCAGCAGAACCCATCATATCAACCCAGTCCTGCCAATATATCACATGAATCATACAGTATTTTCCCCTTCTGAATTGCTGACTCCATTGTTGAGATATTGCTATTTATTGCAATATGCAAATGAGCTCTTTGGAGCAATGAGGGTGTTGCCACTTACCTCTTTGAAGCAATGGTATCACCCACGGTACTCCAAAGAGCTCATTTGCATATTGACAACATCAGTGACACCTAAGCAATGGAGGCAGCGATTCACAAGGGGAAAACACAGTTGGATTCCAGGGATTCTAACCTATCTATTTGTGGGCTGGGTTTATATGCTGGGGTCTGATGATCCCTTTAAGAAACTACAAATGAAGTCCAAGTGGATCACAAGTTCGGGATTTATCATTGTATATTGTAGTGTTCCCATAGGTTTCTATGGATTCATATACAGTAGAAGATTCCTTTTAGTATCCATTAGCTATTTTTATATGTTACATGTGCATTAAGTGTCTCTACATAAGACCAACATTTGAGGACAAGTGAAAAATTGGTTATTTTAGCAATTCATCCAGTATCAGTATTTCCTACTCTGTCACCTTGAAATGACCTTGAACAACAACTTGACAGGACAAAGGTCCCGGATTTCATTATTCACTAAAATAGCAATTCTAGTTTTCTGACGGCAACTGGTATCCTTGTTATTAATGGCTTCCATATAGCCAACTTCGGTAGTCACTGCTTTACCATCAGGTTATTTTACTGTTGTTAGGCTTAGTCTATGGAATCTTCAATGATTGTATGGTATATATACTGCATATATGTGTGACTGGATATAAGGGAACAATAGGACAAAGGCTAGTCCAGGTTCCTATGGGTTGCATCCACATATATTGCACTGGTGAGACTCTATTCACACCAGGTTAAATGAAATCTGTCACCAAAGCCCAGTATATCAACCCAGCCCCTCAGATATATAGCTTAGGTCACCCGAATCAAACGCCGGGAATTGAGCATAGTCACATACTTTGGATCTATAGCACTTTTCATCCTCAACGTCCTGGTTTATGAGTAGAATGCTAGAAATTTCCTACTGACACATTGGAATTTAAAGAGATTTTCTTAGAAAAGGCAGATAGGTCATCATCGTCCGGCTGGTCGGACAATAAAGCGTTCACAGCTAAGAGGAAACCCCCTTGCCTTGAGAAGCTAAATTTTGGGTCACTGATTTGATTTAAGATAAAAATGGAGAAAAAATGGACCACATCATTCTACCAACCACAGCAGTCACAGCAAATGGGCCCTGACATTCAGACATGAAAGGGGTATTCTCATAATAGACATGTATAGCATATCCACAGGATATCACATAACTATCTGGATTCTAACTATACAGATCCGCACCTATCTCCAGAATAGGGGTCCTCTGAACCCCACATTTGGATTGCTGCCACAGTCACACTAAATGGGGAGATGAGCATGTGAGTGAGCTTTCTCCATTCACTGATATGGATCTTTCAAGAACAACCAAGAAAGTTACAAGCCAATATTATTTGGTATTCAGGGTCTATGAAGCTGTGTGACAATCCCTATGGCCACTGCTATGACTGTATAATATGGTAACACTATAATGTGAAAGCACAGTGGTTTCACAGCACTGGCATAACCACGCCCAAAACCCGAGGGGGCACACAGGTCATACCTACCTTACCACACTACGGATGGTTAGACTTCTTTAACCTATTGTCTAATTTCCTTTTATGGCTGTCATTGTAAATGTATCACCCCTGCCTTTTGGTGCACTGGAGTGAGAAGATTTATGATACACAGCCTTCCACTGTCAGAAAGGAGAAAATTAACCCTGTCATGGCAGAATATAGTAGATGGTCCACAGCATATAGACAAAGAGGGATTTTGATTCTGTAATGACCTACAGTGCTAAACACCAAGTTTAGATGTAGTTTGTAAATTGTCTCCTTTGCGGTCTGAGCGTCCCCTTGGCGACATTGTTTTCTCTTATAATCCAGAGTGACGCCCCATGACCTCTCCTCAAGTATTTACCATTTCCTGCGAGCTTCGCTTGGACAAAGACTGATGTGACTGATGAGACGGTAACCCGAGCGCCATGTAATGTCGTCTGCTGTACCATTGTGTATACGATAATTGATGCCAAATAAGGTGGACAACAAAGAAAACTTTATTAATCTTCATCTTTGCATGTATTAGTATCTTTCTGTCAGGACATATAATATCGGCTGCTAATGAGTCCCCAGTGGGAAGATTAACATAAGATAAAACCTGCAGACCTGCGAGCGGTATACAGTACATTGCGGTATAATCTGTAATTTAGCGCATCAATGATAAGGTAAATAGATGTAATCTTCTAAATTGTAGATTGTGGCATGTCTTATCTCATTTCCCTTCATTATATTGAACTACGAATGAACTCAAGAACGGAGTCAATAAGAGCATGGACACAAATTTATTGGATGCGCTATAAGAAGTCTCTAAGACTGTGTTCGGAAAAGAGAGTGGATGGCGAAGGTGAACAGAAGGCGTAAGGATTAATGATACTCATTAGAAACAGCGCGGCATGCCAACCTGAAAATTAAAGGAACATTTCAGGCAAAACTGATACACTGTGCTATGCCTAGAGTATGACACAGGGATAACTCTTTAATTCCTGTGTCATGCTCCTCCCACCTCGGGAATAACATGCCGAATACATTTTATCTGGAGTGCTCCTTTGAGGTGTAATTTCACCTTTGAACACCATCTTACCCCATCTTTTTCTACTGATTTGCATTCTGGTAATTACATGCAGTAAAGCAATACAGGGAAACCTTAAAGGGGACATTCCACCACCTTCAGCAACTCCAACTCTTACATATTCCAAAAGGTGTAGTTCCACTGATTTGGGTGCAGTTGGAATTTTTTTCTCTGGCCCTCACCATTCCTGAGCAATCCTTTGTGTTATTTTCAGTACCCAATAAGAAAATTATGCTCTCCACTAAATGGTGGGCAGTCACCGACTAGCTAAGAACGGCCCACCTGACAGCAGAGAGCCTAATTAGCTTATTGGGCACTGAAACTAATAGAAAGGATTGCTCAGGAATGGTGAGGGCTAGAGAAAAAAATCCAACAGTGCTAGAATCAGTGGAACAGAGAGTACTGAACAAATCAAAGAGTTGTAGTTGATATAGGTGATGAAAGGAACCCCACCAATCAGCACTGTGTTTTTTGGCATAACCCCTTAAAAGGGGTTTTTCTGGATTAAAATAATATTGACCTAGCCATAGGATAGGTATTCAATATTAGAACAGTAGGGAGTCACACATTAGAGACCCCCAAAGATAAGGTAATAGAAGCAGCAGCAGTTCTCCAGAGAGCACCGCCTCGACTTTACAGGTCATGTGATATCATGTTTATTGGTTTCATGGCCTGTAGGAAGCTCAGTTCATTTCAAGTTACTTGTCTATACTACCAAAAACAACCACTATACAATGTATAGTGCTGTACTCTGTAAGCAGTGAAGAAGCTGCAGTGCTCATCTAAAGGTGCTGATCACTGGGGTGACACGTGTTGTACCTCCTCACAACAAATATTGGTGACCTATCCTAAGGATCCAAACATCTTGTAAACTAAGCCCAGATCTTATGTGGATGTAGGTTTGCTCCAATACTTCTGTCTCTTCATGTTATCCTAGACAGACTGGATGATGTAGAAATCAGGGCTCTGTGGGGGCCATATCATCACTTCCAGGACCCCTCCTCCAAAGTGAAAAGGTCAAACCAAATATTGATGGGATTTAGATTTCACTTTTCTTCTTTCACTTCATTTTGTTCATGACAAAAATAAACTATTAACCCTTCTATTTTTTAAAGCATTTTTACTTTGCAGCATTTTTCCACACCATATTGTAGTAACTTTTATAAATGTGTGTGTGTGTGTGTGTATTACACCATGGTATGGCAAAATAAAATAAAAATATCCAAAATAAATATCTTAAAAAAAAATTTGGTTTGAAAATTGTTCTTCTTCTGGTGACATATTTTAAGAGTTTCCATATTATATAGAAAACCCTTCCCAGAGCTGATGAGCTTTAAAAAGAGTGAAACAGTTTTATCTGAGTGTAGAAACTACTGATAGTAAGAAAATTCAGAATCAATGCTGTTTACATAGATTTCTAATACATTTGTCATGGTGATTGTAACGTGGGAGTTTATGTAAATGACCATTTCCAAGTCCTCATACTTCTTAGTATCTGACACCCATACTTACCTCTCAGAGAATACTGATTCTACTTTTGGCGATCAGGGCTGTGGAGTTGGTAAACCATACCACCAACTCCAACTTTCCACAACCAGATTCCGACTCCTTCAGGCCTGGTCAGAAAGAAGCAGTAAGCCTCCATTCCCAAGGAGTAACACGCCACGCATTCAGACACGTATACAAGTGTCAAGCGCTCAAAACAGATCCCATTATCTTCAATGTGTGCCGGCTCACGCGCGCTACATATTGAAATCAATGGGTTAAAAGCCATTGATTTCAATGTGTAGCGCCCGTAAGCCCGCACACATTGAAGTGAATGGGATCTGTTTTGAGTGCTCACACTCTGACAAGTGTGTACGTGTCTAAATGCGAGGCGCGCCAGTGAATGAATTTCTATAAAAGTAAATATGTAACAATTGCGAAAAGGTGACAGACAGAGTGCTGGAGTCCAGAAATAACAGCCCCAGGTTTCTGACATCTGTGTGGTACAGGGTGGATCTGGAGTAGGCCTCAGCCCAGGTGTAGATCCTGGAATCATTAAGTGGCCAGAAAAAGGCTGCAGCTCCTGCATTGCAGTGCAGTTCCATGAGGTGAAAGAAGGTGTATGGTACTGTCCTATAACTTTGAGTCTGGGGAGACAATATTGCACTTGTTTTGTTCGTGTAGCTAGTAGTAAGCCACATGTATAGTTAGGTTATCAGTTCTGTTTCGTTAGTTGCTCAGATGAGCAGTTTTTTTGCCTGAAATTAAAAAATATTCCCACGTCGCATACTCACCAGTCTTCACTGCTGTAAAATCTTCTCTCTTCCTGGTTTCTTGCGTCATTTCATGGGCAGGGTTTCACATGCAACCTGCTGTTTAGCTCCGCCCCAAAATTACTGTGTAGCTCCGCCCACACAGCATGATCCTATGGGGCGCCTGAAGGGCCTGTGATGTCATCAAAGTTCCTCAAAAAACACTATATGCACAATATTGGACTATGAAGTACAGGCAGGAGCAACTCCATTCTGTGTTACATACAGAGACTGCCTGTCTCTGCCATAATGAACACAATTTAATTAGCTAGCCTGATAACTGGGAGAACAGAAGACGAGTTCAGAAATGAAAGCAGCTCCTCTCCCCTATCTGAGAGCAGGAAGCTAGGTCACATGGTGCAGACACAGGAATAGCTAGAAACATAGGCTCGCTCCCTGCACTTAGCCCCTCCTCCCTCCCACATGAGAGCAGCAGATACATCACTTTTGAGCAGATAAGTCAGGGCTGTGGCCACAATGAATTGAATAAAGTAAGATAGTGGACAAACAAAGCAGTTTTGCTGAAGCAATGTATTTAGGAAAAGTCTTACATCCACATTAACAAGCAGTATAGATAGGATCCTTGTAATGGGACAACCCCTTTAAGGCTGTATTTTGTTTTGCTCACTTTGTGCCTGAAGTCAAGGCTTATTTATTTTCCTGGTTTTATTTTTATAAATAAACCAGTTTGCTGCACATTTTGTGTCCCTGTCTTGACTGTTTGGGTCCGCACCACTGCTTCTACCAAGCTAACTTCCCCACACAATCTATGCATCTAATTCATTATACAATATTAATAATTATATCGTATAATTAAAAATAATTCATTATTTTATTTTAAAGCCGAATTTGGAGGGGTTTTTTCCCGACTATGACTCCATGGCCTTGGTGGAGATCCAGCTACTGTAGGTCTTACAGGCAAATCTTCCTGAGTATACAAATTGTCTCTCCTCCTATGTTTCCTGGTGGCAGTGCTAAATTTCTAGTATTTTCTGAGTCTCAAAAATATTCCTGGTCACTTGAGGAGATGACTGTAGTTATAGGATAGAATTTTTAAGCAAATGCCAGTCCGTCTTGCCTGATATCAGCAGCTCCTGTACCCACAAGGTACCGCCTTGTCCTTGCATGCCCTTGCTTGGCATTGAATTAGTTTAGTAATTTTTCATAAATATCACATTGGTACCGGGAAACTCTGCTGGTATGTGAAAATCAGCCTGAAATTGTTCTGTCCTGTCGCAGAGCCCATGAAATGCTTTAAAGCTCTATTATCTGTGACATGAAGGAGTGAGCGGGGGAGGCAAGGGAGAAGAAGGAGGAGGGGGGGTACTGAGCAGCACAGAGAGGGAGCGAGAGTGAACATACAGTAATCCACAGCAGCTGGGAAACGGATCTGTGACTGGATGAAAAACTATAAATCCTGCAGACTTTATCTGCAGAAGGAGGAACAGATACAGAGAAGTCACTTTCCTGGGGAAAGGAGGGAAGGGATGCTACAGAGCCAGGAGCTTAGATTGCGGTAGGAAAGGCAATGACTTTCCTTAGCTCATTACTTGGCTCTCATGAGCCCGGTGATGGGGGCTTAATGTTTTCGGCATCTGACTGCATATATCTGCCAAGTGTGCTATGCCCTGTGCTTAGGGTTGGCACATCAGCCATTATACGAATTGCCACTTTAGATCAACATGTTACAAAGTTTCAAAGTTTCCCATAAAATGTTGTTACTGTGTAAATATTTTGCTTCTTTTGTAATCATTTTGAAAAATAAGGGCAGGTTCACACAGCACGATTGTTGTGGAGGAATCCAAAATTCTGCCTCCCATTCATCTCAATGGAAAACAGACGCTTCATTTTGCTAGTTGAAAAAATTAAAAAGAAGCGCCCTGCTCGATGGTCCGCCTGAACCTCCCATGGAAGTGAATGAGGAAGGGAATCTTTCTGTCTCAGATTTTGCATGGCAGGTGTCACCATGTTGCAAAATGTAGCTAAAAAATGCTGCGGGGACAAAAAGCGAAGAAAAAACTAATTACAATTTTTCCTGCGTTTTTCAATGCTTTTTTTCCTTGCCCTATTTAATCAATAGGCCAAATGCTTGTACGCCCACATTTTTCAAAAACGCTCTTTTCTTCCTCAATGTGTGGATGAGATTAACCAAAATCTCATTTACTTGGCTGGTACTGTAAAATTTCCGAAATGTGGGGCCTTTGCCTAAAGGGGTGTTTCAGGACTCCTCAAGATAGGTTATCAAGTAAAGATTGGCAGGGGACCAACAGGGGGCCCCTGGCAATTTAGCTGTTTGAAGTTAAGGTCAGTGATGCGGCCTCTTAACTACTTACCAAGCACAAAGTCGCACCTTGTTGCAGTGGCTGTGCTTGGTATTGATAATCAGTCCATTCACCTGAATGGGGCTGAACAGCAATCAGGTCATGTAACTGAGGAACATGATGTCACATGACTTCATGGAAGTGCGGATGCTACGTCAAACTGCTGGTGTTTAGGGTTTTAGACCCTACAGATCTTCAATTGATAACCTATCCTAGGTCATCAATTTAAAAGTCCTGGAAAGCCTCTTTAAGGTTAAGGCACCTTGGGCCGGAAAAACCGCACGAAAGTGCTGCGGGAACAACCACGGTGGAAACGCATTGCGGTTCTTCCCTCAGTGCTTTGAACAGAAAGTTCACAGAGTTTTCCTCCACGGACTTTCTGTTACCATTATATCTACTGAAAAGCCGCCGGCCAATTTTGGAACTCGCAGCATGTCCGTGCTGTGGTTTTTCCTGAAAGTGGGCATGGGATTCGCATGAATCTCATTCACTTTGCAAATACTGTAAAACGCCACGATTTTACCCATGGTGTTTCCGCTGCAGGCAAATCGTGGCGTTTCTGGCCCGTTGGGCCCCGGCCTAAGGCACCGTTCACACCTCTGATTTCCTATTCTGTAATAGGTGTGGAAAAACAAAGATTATGGAGTGCCAGATCAGTCATATGATGGTGGTATTTTCTATAGTACATAGACTGAATCTTATAAGCTCCAAATAGAGGTGGGAGCAGAGCTTTATATTCTGTTCACATTCAATGTTAAATTCAAGATTGCTGTTTTTTCTGCTACCAGCAGGGCTTATGTACATGGCAATGCTACTGTATGTGTCTAGCAGCACATGGAGTGTCAGAATCTAGACTACCAACCCATACAAACTCCATGTGCCATAGTACGGTGTCCCCATACTTCCATATAACATTTACTAAGACATTCCACAGCTTTTTTCTCATAGATTTATACAATATCCATCCATATACAATTGCAAGCCCACTGTGGACACCATAGCAGGTTATGGTAGTATATAGTAATAGGGATTCCTATAAACATAGATGTGTAATAGGGTGGTATGTTTGTAAGTAAAACAACAGAATTTTCCATCCTTTGAAATTCATGCATAGGTTACATAGGTTAGGGTGACCTGAATCCAACAGTGTTTTCCACTGTCACTTGCTGCCTCCATTGACGAGGTATCGCCGTTTTTGTCAATATGCAAATTAGCTCTTTGGAGCAATGGCAGCGCTCTTCTTCCTGTAGAGCTCATTTACATATTGACAAAAATAGCAATATTTCAGCACTGGAGGCAGCGAGTCACAAAGGAAAACATTGTTGGATTCAGGTCACCCTAATCTATCTATCTGCAGGTGACCCTAACCTATCTATCTGTAGAGCTGGGTTGATATGCTGGATTCTGGTGGCAGATCACCTTTAAATGATTTTGGTACCATGGATAAAGTATGGCCACAATGTTGGCTTGGTCCTATTTCTTTACGTGTCTACTTACTGGAGAATCCAGTGTCAATAAGTCAATTAATCCGCCCAATTAAGTGGCTCACCCAATCTTCTGAAACAGTGCATAGGAAACAATGGGTTAATCGATTTGCTACGCTGTCACTAAAAGTGAATCCCAAGCACTCCAATGCTGCCAGTAGACAGAGATATCATTCCTAGTTCTGTCAGATTTCATTATCTGAAGCCATCTATACAATGCACTAGAACAAAGTCCTCCCTCTGTAGATAATAGAAAGCCTTTGTAGAAAAAAAAGAACAATTTTCCACCATACCGCCATACAGTGTCATATAGTAGTTATGCTATACCTTTATATAGTGCTCAACCTGTACCCTCTTACACTGCTATTCACTGTACAGATTTCACAATAAACAACACACATATACTATACACAATGCACATGCAGCTCCAATATACCACCATATCCTGCATAAATAATACTGCTATCACTATGCAAGATGTAAAATAGCAGAAATGGAAATCTAAAATAAATCTCTGCGGAACAGATTATAATCACATGAGAGAGACGGCCCTACGTGCTTGGATTTTATTGCACACGATATTTGCAGTGACATGAATATAAGCGCACGGCGGCCCGGCTTGATTAAAATCATAAATATACCGTAGGCGATATTTTCTGTATACATGTGTTTTAGCATAACTACTGGGCTAGAAAGCAAAGTAAATTGAAAAACAAGCAATAGCTCTTAGGCGCCTACATTTTGATAGCTTATATGCTTATTTTGGTTTAGACCTATTTGTTTTATAGCTATTGTGCCTTTCTCCTAAATAGATCTTTCTATAATTAAGTGAAGATTTTTCTTATTTTTTTTCTCTTTTTTAACAGAGAATAACTACAATAAAAATAAAACTTGTGGGGAGCGATAAAATTTAGAGAATCACGATAACTGTATTTGTGGCTGAGATGCGAGATAATGGCCGATTGATTTCAGTATCTCAGTTTTTAATAGGAGATTTATTGGGATTTTAGAAGATGGTTTTATGTTGCTGTTCTTTATGTATAAAAAGAGATGCAGAAGGAGAAAAGTTTTAGGGTATATTTGCATGTCCTAATAATAATAGCATTGAATAAAAATAAATGGATGGTGAAAAAATGTTGGCAACAAAAATTTAGGGCATCTAGATACCCCAGCCAAGGAAGAGCAACTTGATGTCTGGCCGCCGACCCTGCCAGGCGTCCTTCACTCACCTAGCTACTCCTCTTGTTCGCTCAAAATCTGAATCTCCATATGCAGGACATAACAAACATAACAAAATAAGTATGACTTGAAGACCGAACAGGGTCAAAATAAGACCTCCAAGGAGGTAAAGAAACATAACACCACAAAGATAAAGAACCACTTGAGTCAAAACAGGTAAAAACAGATAGACATGACAAAGGACAGGGGCAAGACACTGACACAACAAGACAAGACCGGGAAGGAACAAAGGGGAAACCAGGAAGAACTGTGCGGAAAGAGGAAAACCTAAGTCCACGGGAAGCCATCAAACCACAGCTCGGGGGCAGGACATCTCATGCGAAAAGGGCAGAGAAGTCAGAGGACTCCTGGAACAAAGTCCTCTGCGACCAAGGCCTCCATTCTCCTGATAAGGAGGAAATCCTGAAGCCACTCCATCAGTGAGGGGGTCATGGTCTTACGCCAGTGTCAGGGTATAACTGTTGCAGGACATTTTAGACCCATTTTAGGGTATATCCACCCCATCTGAGATTAATTTTGTGAGAAAATCTTGGCATGTCATATAAGGCTATATTCACACATCTGACTGTGTATTTTGCAACATACACTTTTCTCAAGAAAACTTTCAATGGAAAAATTTGGTCTGCTAAAACCAATCTGTGTTCCTGATCCATCAAAAAGTAGAGCATACTTTTTCACGTTTCATGGACCACACTTGGTCGTGAACCTTGAGAATGTGAATAGAGCCTTGACATTCAAGGGGTTATTTTTTGTTACTACACCAGTGGCACCCTTGGCAGTTTCCTCTTTCCCCTACTCTTTGTCCCAGACTTGATATATATATGGTGTACAGTGGGTAAGTTTTTTTCTTTTCTAAATTTCTATCTGGTGGCAGTGTCTGACTTGCCTACCAGAGTACCAGAAGATCCGTTGGCAGGCTAAGACTCTAACCTAATAATGGACCAGCAGAACACACCCAAATTTGAAGGGTACTATGAAGGGTCTATTTCCCAGGGGTTTGTTGGGCGGTGAGTCCCCACAATCTGCTGCACCTAAGAAACCTCAATTTGACATTGGCTGGTGGTCTCCAAAATAGTAACCATTTGGACGCAGCAATTTTAATTCACGAGCCCCACCACAATCCCTAGAATCTGCCATTGCCATAACTGTGTATTTGGCTCTAGAAAGCTGGGAGCGTTATATAACAAAGCTCATCCATCTGGCACTTGCAGTTCAGCGGCAATGATGAAACAGGAGACAAGTACTTTACGGCGGTGGCACTCAGAGAGTCATAACTAACCACTCTCTATCGAGAGCAAAACAACACGTAGATCTTAACAACAGCCGCCAGATGCGACATCATGTGTGGTAGACACAGTGCTCGGCTCACTTCCATAACTCACATCCCAGCCCCAACCTGTCCCCTCTCACTAAAGGAGGCCATAAATCCCCATACATTTTGTATATAGCCGGCGAAGGGCATTATTTATTATTATGATATTCTGAATTAAAATGTATTCCCACTGCAATAAAGCAGAAGCACTCCGACTTATAAGCGTGTACTGATCTCCTGGCTACAACATTATAGGATTTACAGAAGGAAAATCAGAAATTCTGCAGAGCAGGTTTTACCGGGGCCTAGATTTTAAAGTATAACAAAACCCTAAATAATACTACGGACTAGGGCAGGGCAATTGATCAAAAAATAACCCACACTGGATGTCAACCCAGATAACCGGAGTGATTTTTTTCTAGTATTACAAAATTTGCGAGGTTCTACCTGCAGTTTTGTTTGGAACGAACACGTCCGAGTCGGAATTGCTATTAATGTACTGTGGGGCCTCTTCAAACCCCATAAAATTATAAGTAGAGGCCCATGGGAGGTGATCAAACATAAAAAACTGTGTTACCCTCTCCTGGGCTCTGGAGCTACTCTCTGTCCTCTTTGGGCCACTTCTGACTGGTATCAGGGACCACTGAGGCCTATGATTGGGCATCAGCAGTCACATAGTGTCCTCTGAAGAGACCCTAGAGTATAATAATATTTCCAGTTGGGCCAACACATATTTACTGTCTGTAGACCCCCATGCCCCAGTATGGCAATACAGTTGGTTACTAGGTCAAATTATGATGGGGAAAATGGGCCCTTAATATAATCTGTCCATGGAGGAGTGGCCCTAAAAGGGGACGTGTCCTAAATAATTGTTCAATAATCGTAATCGAGGTAAAATTAATCACAAATTAGGACATACTTGCCCAGCCCTACTATTAAAACTGTATAAAAATGTATTATTTTTAATCATTCAAAATAAAAGTAGAAAAGGTTTTTTTTCACAGATTTTACTTTAGGACTCAGATGTTTAATGTTCTTATCCGATTGGTGGGGTTCCAACCATTGTGATCCCAACCAATCACAGGACAAGGGGCTCCATATCTACTGTATAAATGGGACAACAGGTCAAGCATGAACATTGCGGCTCCATTCACCTCTATGGGACTGGTAAAGAGAATTGAGATCCTAAATGGGGCGGCAGCACGCATGCTTGACGGGCCTCTTCATTCATAGGGTAAACAAGAGGCCCCCCATTGTTGTTATCGTTGGAAATACCATTGGTTGGGCCCCCACTGAACTTACACTTATCACCAATCCTGTGAAGGCCTGGTTCACATCTGCGTTCGGTAATCCGTTCAGGGAGTCCGCATGGGAACCCCCTGAACAGATTACCGAATGTATTGACAAGCGGTGAGCAGTGAAAGCACAAGGACCCAATAGACTATGATGGGGTCCGTGTGCTTTCCACACAGTCAACGCGCGAGTCATGCGGACAAGAAAGTAGTTCATGAAGTAGTTTTCTGTCTGCATGTTCTGTGTAGACACTGCGCGGAAAGCACATGGACCCCATTATACTGTATTATACTCTATTATACTCTATGGGGTCTGTGTTCTTTCATAAGCTCTCTGCTTGCCAATATGTTCAGATTACCAAACGCAGATGTTAACCAGATCTTAGAGTCAGTGTCTCGGCTAGGTTTTGGAGAGTCTGAAAAAATTATTAAAGCAATGATAGAGGGGCGTTTAATAAGAGCAAAAACATACATTTGTGGCCAGAAACCTATGAAGGTCTGCAGAAATAATACATTTTTTTCTTTATGCAAATGAGGGGCACGTCTAATTTTCTAAATTTGCATACAAACAGCCACAAGTGTGCTGACTAACTTAAATTGCTGCCTAAAGCAGTCCCTTCAATTTTGAATGAGATTTTCAACTTATGCCTGTGTCACGACTGTCTGTAGGCAAATCTAATAAATCAGGCCCCGCCCCCAGTGCACTTCCAGGCTGATTTGCATATGAAGAAAAAGATTATTAACTCTGTATTGCTTCATTGGTTTGTGGTCACAAAGGTATGTTTTTGCACCTATTATATGACATTTACAGACTAATAATTGATGCCCTACCCTTAGGATAAGCATCAAGGGGGCTCCACTTTCAAAAAGTTTGTACAGGGCCCCCTAATATATTAAAACGGCCCTGCCTTTAACAGCCAAGATGTGTAAACATGTGACCTGCCACTGTATTTCCTCTTGCTGAACTGTTCCTTTAAATAATAAATGTCCCTACAATCTCCGTAAAACCACACGTTAAATACGTAAACCCACACATTAAATACGGCATCCATGCTGTGGTTTTCCTTCAGTAATAGTAATGCCGCCTAACCACACCACCTTATTTCAGTATTATTCCAGTCCTAACCTTTTAAGTACATCTCCTACTTTGTACGCTAGACTGAAATTCAGCAAATTGTTAGAGCAGGGTTTAGTCGGAGGGAAAACAATCTGGGAAATGTCCTGACAGCCAACAGGGCAGCATCTCCGACACGGAGGCAATGATTGCTACCGTACAGACGCTCTTATGATCATGCCGAAGCATCTCGATTGGTGAGATATATGTGCATAATCTGCCATTGCTAGGCCAGAGTGAGGAATGGGAATGAACAGGCTGACGCGTTTCACATAAATGATGAATGTGGGACCCGCCGCCCGCCACCCGGCACTCTACTTGATTGTGTAATCTCCTGATTGATTCGCTTTCTTCCAGGATTCTGGCTGCCACATGACAGGTGATTTCCACTCCATACAACTGATCTCATCACACTTTAATGGAAAGATCTAAAAATTCTTTTCCTTCCAGCTGCAGAAAAACTTCAAAATTCCACCCGCCGGTTTCCTCATCAGTATATGTCAATTGCTGTAGGCGGCATTGGGTACAAAGTGTTGTCAGCCATTATTTAACGGTGGCTGACAGAAATCCACAGACCTCTGGGGTTTCGAGAGGCAGAGCCAATGGGAGATAAAATCCAAATGCTCGATTGATGTAAATCGCTGATTATATCGCTTTTTTCTAAATTCAGCGCGGAGCGAAGTGACCACATGGAGCTGAGAAATGGATTGAGTTTATGGACTGTGTTTAATTTACTATAACCTTTTTTACATATACGGTATATTATTACATATATATTCTGCTCTTCCACTGACTAATGCGAACATTACGGAGAAAATGCGTAAACCGAAAATGGATGTCTTTGACGCATGGAAGCTAAAAAGTGTCTTGTCTTCAAAGGAGTCTGTCAGCAGAACCTACCATACCAACCAGCCCAGCAGATAGATAGGTTACCTGAATCACATGGCATTTTCCCATTGTGAATTGCTACCCCCACTGTTTTTGTCAACACGAAAGTGAGCTCTTTGGAGAGAGAAAGGCATCACCAGTGCACCAAAGAGTTAACAGGCAACGCCTTTGGTGCAGTATATGGTGGTATAACATGAGCACTATATGGTGGTATAACGTGAGCACTATGTGGTGGTATAACATGAGCACTATATAGTGGTATAATGTGAACACTATGTGGTGGTATAACATGAGCACTATATAGTGGTATAATGTGAACGCTATATGGTGGTATAACGTGAGCACTATATGGTGGTATAACATGAGCACTATATAGTGGTATAATGTGAGCACAATATGGTGGTATAACGTGAGCACTATATAGTGGAATAATGTGAGCACTATATAGTGGTATAATGTGAGCACCATATAGTGATATAATGTGAGCACTATGTTAGTGATACACCTAGCTTCTAGCAATCAGCATCTTTTATCTTTAAGCAGCCATGTTTTTTTTTTTTTTTTTTTTTTTTTATTTATTTATGTAGATTGTGAGCCCCACATAGAGCTCACAATGTACATTTTTCCCTATCAGTATGTCTTTGGAATATGGGATGGAAATCCATGCAAACACGGGGAGAACATACAAACTCCTTGCAGATGGTTTTTTTGCCCTTGGCGGGATTTGAACACCAGGACTCCAGCGCTGCAAGGCTGCAGTGCTCACCACTGAGCCACCGTGTGGCCCCCTTAAGCAGCCATGTTTTTTTGTATTCTTGCACAACCCCTTTAAATGTAGTCAGGCACTCAAAGAGTTCTCAAGACTGAAGAATCCTTCCTAATTGCTTATCACTGGCAGACATCTCGGAGAAGCTCGGAGCGGCATGCTTCCCTTCAATCCTCTCTTTATTGAGAAGAATGTATATTCCATTGTCCCTGTACGTCACGAGACGGCAGCGATACCGCACGGCGTATCATCAATTAGTGTCAGCTAACAACATCAGATGTTTTACCCATCCTCTGCTTGTAACGTTGGCGACGTCATAATACGCATAGAAATGTTAATAACAAGTAAACAGGCAGAATAAATGGCGGTCGGTAACCTATGGCAACCAATCCCATGTTTGATCGCGCGAACATTCCTTGCATCACGGGGGTCAAATGAATTCTCGTATTTGTTGGCTTGCGATGATTTCTTCCAGTTTAGCGCTGGATAAATCGCAGACCCCACTAGTATTATCAGAGGGACTTGGAGAGACAAGCTTCGGCAGATGAGTCAGCAGGTACTTTATTAGCGCCGAGCTTTCAACGCCAGATTCGCCGTGCTTAAAGGCTATTTCTACTAACTTGGCTAGGGATTCTTGTAGAAAAATGTCTCCGGGGTAATATTAAGAAATAATTTTCATTCCAAAATTGCATATTTTATGTATCTTACTCTATGTATAGCTCTTTTATTTAAAGCTGTACTCTCCAGTGAAATGAATGGTAAATCCAAAGGCTCACACCCACTACTCTGCTATTAAGGCCGGGGCCCCACGTTGCGAGTACACGGCAAAAAACACAGCGCGTTACATTACCTGCAAAGTGGACGAGATTCTGGCTAATCCAAACCATACTTTGAAGAAAAATATGCGAATAAAAAAAAAGCAAAATGTCAGGTATATCTATGGAAAGGAAGGTCAGCTCCGAAGCACAAACTGCTGTTCTAAGTGACATACAGTGCAGGGAAGAGGAACCTAAGTCCATTAGCTGTCCTCTTCTGTGACAGTAATACCATGGGTAACAACTACCATCAGTTGCCTGTTGCTGATTCAGTGGGAAGACACTTCCTCCCATGGTGTCCCCTATTGATGACACTTTATAAAGTGACATGTTTGCTTTAGGGCGGTTCACCACATGGCGTAAATGCGGAGAGAAAAAACACGCAACTGCAAGGTGGAACAGATTCTAGTGAATCCCATCCACACCTTGCGCAAAAATGCGAGCAGCAGAGACGTGGCGACTTGAAACTCGCAGCATGTCAATTAGAACTACGGAAACGCCGCCAGTTTCCCTACAAGAATAACGGAGGCAGAAAGTCCTCCGAGGAAACTTCTGGGGGCTTTCTATAAAAAGCACTGTGTAAGAAACCACAATGCGCTGCTGCGCATTATTCCCCGCAGCACTTTTTTGCTGAGGTCTGTTACATGGGGCCTTAGCCTTAAAGGAGACTGAATCAAAGGGTATTTTCCCCTTCTAAACTAGTGCCTCAGTTGCCATATTACCATAATTTTATCAATATGCAAATTAGCTCTTTGGGACAATGGGGATGTTGAACTTGCTCCAAAGAGGTAAGCGGTAACTCCCTTATTGCTCCATAGAGCTCATTTACATATTAATATAAACAGTGATTTACAAGGGGAAAACACTGTCCGTTTCAGGTGACCCTAGCCTGCCTATGTGCGGGCTTAGGGTTCATATGCTGGATGACAGTCTCCCTTTAAAGTGGTTATTCAGGAAACATAAAACATGGCTGCTTTCTTCCATGAACAGTGCCACCCCTGAATTGCAGCTCAACCCTGTTAATGATATTGAGCTGCAATACCCAATATGACCAATAGACAGTGGTGGCGCTATTTTTGTATGAAAGTACGTATGAAAGTATCCATTTTTTGTAATCCAAACAAGCCTTTAAATGTGATTGAGATTTCTGTAAAGTTTTGTTATTGAAGTGACCTGTGCTCTCAGGCAATGACTTCACACCAAATCAATTTACTTATAGTAAAAATGAATTCTAAGTTTTAATTAAAAAGTCGTTTGGCTCAAAATACATATTTCCCCCATGACTTATGGCTTACTTCATCCTTGGTTTACCTTGATCTCGCTTTCACCCGCTCACATGCAAATTATGCCATTTAATAATTAAAGAAAAATTCCAGTCAGTCCTGACATTAAAATTTACAAAAAATATGTTAAAAAATATAGATAAAAATAAGGGCTGGACGATTATGACCTACATCAAAATCATGCTGAATTTTGTATTTTACCTCAATTACGACTAATGACGATTATTTTGGTCACGCCCCTTCTCGCAATGTTGGTCTGGAGGTTTCATTTGGACCAAACACATCTGAACCAAAACTGCTGTTATATTGCGGGTTCTCTTCAGACCCTTGAGTATAATGAACGGAGATCCAGAGGAGGTAAAGAAACATAAAAACCAGCGTTACCTCTCCTGGGCTCAGACGTGACTCCCTCTTTGGGCCCTCCAGGTAACGTCAGTCACAGGCCTCAGTGGTCACATGGTGTCATGGCACACAGATGAAAACATAACACTGCCATGTGAGCCACGTAACCACTGAGGCCTAGTTCTGAATTCAGCACACTGTCGGCTTTTCCGAGTTTGTGCCCCAGTGGTGGAGATATCGGTCCTGTTAGTTTCAGTACCAATATCTTTCCCACTGTCAGAAGAGCGTTCCTCATACATTGCCACTTTCAGACCAATATTGAGAGACAGATATTATGGTTTTTATAATAAAAGTTGTACAAGTTTCTGTATCAATTATTCACAGGTTTTTAGATCTCTGCTTGTCATTCATTCTGCTTACCTCTAGTGAATGAAATTCTGACTATGGTCATATGAAATACAGTCCATGGTCATGTGATGGACACACGTGTGCACAGCTCGTTATAGTCACCGCATAGCAATCAGATAACTGCCTGGTAACGAGCTGTGCACCTGTGTGTTTATCACATGACCATGGACTGTATATCACATGACTAGGGTTGAGCGATCGAGATCGGAAAAGATCGGATTCCAATGGGCGATCGAGTAAATTTCACGATCGCGATCGGAATTCCGATCCCGATCTTTTTAGGCGGGATCGAGGTCGGAGGTTATTTCCCACAATGTTTTGCTACTGGCCAAGCATTGTGGGAAAAGCTAACAATGAATTTAGAGATGAGCCAGTACTATTCGAAACTACCGTTTGGAATAGCACGCTCTCATAGGAATGAATGGATGCAGCTGGCACACAGCCTCTGCGGGCATCCAGCCACTTAACCCCCTGCGCGCCGGCTACGTCCATTCATTCCTATGGGAGCGTGCTATTCAAAACGGCAGTTTCAAATAGTACTTGCTCATCTCACAGCAACGCAGCACACAGTGATTTAACGCAGACTGCCACTCTTCTGCTTCGTCCCTCTTTTACCATATACTCAGCTCTGCTACATCTGAGCACAGCAGGTTGGAAACAGAATAGTATAGTCCACTAGAAACAGAATAGTCCACGTACCTGCACAGATCCGCTGCTGATGTCGCTCCCCGTTCTTCTCGGTCCGGTTCTCTCTCATTTACAGGCCGTGCGCGCCCCTAGCTCCCAGGTTAGTGTTACAGACCTAGGAAGAAGGCGGGGCTTGTGGCTTAGGAGAGTGTGGGCGGGTACTGGGAGGGGAGACATGAATGATGCACTCACGTCTCCCCGCCCTGTACCCGCCCACACTCTCCTAAGCCACAACAAGCCCCGCCTACACCCAGCATCTTTAACACTAGTCTAGGGGGCGCGCATGACGCTCTGAAGGCCTGTAAATGAGTGAGAAGAGGAGTGAGAACAATGGGGAGCAGCAGCGGCAGTGATCTGTGCAGGTAAGTGAACACCATGGGGGACTAAGTAGCCAGAGGATTTTTTTTTATCACTACACATCGTGGAGTCTAAAAATTAAAGTGTTCAATTTTTGGATTCCACGCTGTGTAGTGAATAGAATCGTTTTTAAAATCTGATCTTCGATTATTAAAAAAATCCCATTGACTTGCATTAGGATCAGAATTGGGATCGGGATTGGGTACTAATGGAAAATGATCGGAAATCGGATTTTAAAAATGATCCTGAAATCTCAAGATTGGCTCCACCCTACACATGACCATGGTCACAATTTTCTTCACTAGAAGAAAAGAATGAATGCCAGCAAGCACAGAGATCTATAAAACCATGAGTAATTGATACACAAAGTATATTGGAAAATTGTACAACTTTTCATTATACAAACAGTAACAGTGGACATCCTCTTTAAATTCAGACTCGATCATCATTTCTCTATTTTCTCCACATTAATTCCCATGAGCAACAGATTGCATAACGCATGTAAATAAATGTTTATCAGACGTACTACAAAAAGACAGCGCACCCACCACAATACCGCGCGCCCACATAGCTGTAAACACTGAGTATAATTAGCAGAATCGTTATTTGAAAATGTTGGTCATTTTCTGTCGCTATCTTACATATATAGCGGTACTATTTAAAGAGAACCGTCTGCTCTCCTGACAGGTCTATTTTAGCAAATACTTGTATTGCTCAGACAATAACAAGTCTGGTACATCTTTTCTTAGGCTGGGTTCACACCTGCGCCCAGGGCCTCCGTTATGCAGTTTTCTGTTTCCTGCCCGAAAGTGGGCTGGAGACGGAAACCTGTAGGCATTTTACAAACCTCTTCATTTGAATGGGTTTGGAAAGTGTCCGGCCGTGAGCGCGGGTGAGCGTTTTGTGGCGAAACCGTTTTTTTTTTAACTGGACACAAAGTCAGACATGCAGGACGTTTCCGTCTTATGTCTGCAGAAGACGGAAACCCAACAGACGGAGATCGGGCGCAGGTGTGAACAAGCTCTTACTTTGTATTGTACTTTTTCTTTTGGAAACATATTAATAAATTGACAATTGGGTGTTGCCATTGCCCTTGTCTTTGTCGCATGTTCCTACAATCTCTAAGATCATGTTCATATGACGGATCAGATGAGGCTAGCTCTTGTACTTCTGCCTTAGATTTGCATTTAGTTCATTCAATGGGGCCAATCCTAATGTGGCTACCTGCTATGGTCACCATGTGGAATCAACCTTAAGGGTCCATGCACACGGAGGAGAATGGTGAGGAATTTGGTTTGGAATTTTATGCATGCACCTGTAGCACTATACATAATAACTGTACACATAACTGTATAGCTGTATTCAGTGGTGTAACTAGGAATGGCGGGTCCCGTGGTGACCATTTGACATGGCCCCCCCCCACCTCAACCGACAACGGCGACCTCGACTGACCCCCTCCTCCGCATTCCTGCGCGCTCTATTATGTCCCTTAGTCGCCCCTGCACACAGTATTATGTCCCTTAGTGGCCCCTGCACACTGTATTATGTCCCATAGTCGCCCCTGCACACAGTATTATCCCCAATAGCGGCTCCTGCACACAGTATTATGCTCCACTGTGGACACCCATAAACAATTATTATACTCTGGGGTCTTTTCAGACCCCAGAGTATAATAATCGGAGACCTGGGGGAATAAAAACATAAAAAAACCTACTGTTTCTTACCTGTCCGCCGGCTCCTACACTGTTGGCCTCCGCTGCTGTCCTTCTTCAATGACGTCGGACGTCACATGACCCGGGATGCAGGCTGGGTTCATGTGACGTTAGAGACGTCAGACAACTAGGAAGGAGGTCTGGCAGGATCGTGGAGAGGTAAGTAACAGTGTTTTTTCATGTTTCTTACCTCTCACGGGCCTCCGATCATTATACTCGGGGGTCTGCAACGACCCCCAAGTATAATGATAGTGTTTGTGGGGCCCGCGGTGTCATTTACCGATCCCGGCCCAGCCAGGATCGGTAAGTAAATAGGGCCCTTAACGGCCTATTTAAAAAAAAAAACAAAAAAACGCAGCGGTAGCGGCTGTCACCGGGCCCCCTAATGTCCCGGGCCCTGTGGCAGCTGCCTCTGCTGCTATGGCAGTAGTTACGCCACTGGCTGTATTATATGAGCAGTACACATAGCGCTATTATCTATATGGCTGTACCATGTACTAGTCAGTATTATTAGGTATTATTAAGAACTAGTATTTCAGGATATTATTACAGGTTCCCTTATATTACAGTCAAATTATTGTTCATCGCTGTCACATTTGGTTAAGAGCCGCTCCACACACTATAATGACCTTCAGTAGCCTTGTGAATAGGAAAACTCTTCTTCACAAAGAAAATTGCTTCTCGACAATCCAAGCTCTTCATGTGAAACTTCTTAAAAAATAAAGTTCTTGAAAAAAATTTTTCTAAATGTAAATTCCATTAACAGATCCATCATATAAAATGAATTGTTTTTCAGGATTGCTGCCTACTGGAGTGTATGAAGAGACTTTGTATCTTGTTTTATTATTTTAACTCATTCAATACAGTCAGACAAGGATTATTATTATTTTTGTCGGCGTCTTCAAGAAGGTCAGTATTGGGATAACACTTTGAATGGCTAGTGCCGATAAGCGAATCTTAACCCTTGGTCCAACGTAAGGGCGAATTTTTTACCGTTTTGGATTTAGTTCAACTTGTCCAAGATCTGAATATCCGACAATTAAACAGGTGGATTTTAGAGGACTCAAACCCAAGAGAGGGAATACAATGGTGAAAGTATACACGGTCATTGTAATTTGACCCATGTTAAATTTTTGGGTGGGTAGTTGTAGAGAATTGATTTTCATCCTCTGAATTCTATCACGTAATTAAGACGTAACGTAAGTAAATGCACAGGTGGAGGCGTAACATGAAGCTTCTGGGTCCCAATGCAAAATCTATAATAGGCCCTCCCAAATATGATACATCATTTATAGTACTGGCCTCCTCATATTAGGAAGAGACACCTTATGGGCCCACTAATGCTCCTGTACCTCGGTGCAACCACACCCTTTGCACCCCCTCAAGTTACTCTCCTGTCCACAGGAATCCTAACATTAAGATAAAGACCCTCAATGAGGTCTATTCATACAATTTAGACTGCCGTGAACTGCTTCTGTTTTTTAGGAATGGGGTTGTGTTTAGTTTATGTAAACTTGACTAACATCAGATCAATGGAGAAGGTTACAGTTGCTGCAAGCTGCCCTCCAGCCACAAACAAAACAGACTAAACTGTTGCACTGAGGTTCCTTGGTCCCACCAAATAAAATGAGTCTGGGGACTCACCCAACAACCCCTAGAGTATCAGGGTATCTTTTAAATGTGTGTGTCATCTGTTGGGCCGTTATAGTGTTAGGGCCTGGGCTGCCCCAAGAATCCACTGACTCTGGTGCAGTTGGAATGTTTTCTATAGCCTTTACTGTTCCTGAGAAATCGTTGCTGATAGATTTAGCACCCTATATGCTAATTAGGCTCCCTACTGTTAGGAGGGCAGTCCTTGGATGGAGCAGATAATCTGGGAACACCCCTGACAGTAGGGAGCATAATTAGGATACTAGGTGCTGAAACTAATTAAACAGATTGCTCTGGAATGGTGGGGGCTAGAGAAAAAATTCCAACTGCACCAGAATCCGTAGAATGCCATCCATTGAAGGACATAAAGAGGTGGAGATGGTAAAATGTTCTCTTTAAGAAACACTATTGGTGTTTGGAGAGATAATGGATGCCTATACTACAATATCCTATTACACTATAGGAAAAAATGTGTTTTTTTTCTGTTTTTATTACTGCAGTCTGATCATTTTTGGTTTTTAATACCATACCTCTATCTCTTTCTAGTGGTCAAGTCATCCCAGAATGCTTTGCTTCCTCTTTAACCAATTCTCAGCGTGTGACATTGCTTTCCTACTAATACCGCCAAGCCGTGTCTGCGAGATCAGCACTTTATAAAAATACAGTAATAATCTCTTTTCCCATTTTCCTGTTTTCTTCCGGCCTGGGTCCCGATAATAAAGTCCCTGAACGGAGCTGCTAGGCCCTGACAGGGTGACGTGTTTGATAAATGCATCCTGTTATTTCTGTCTGTTATATCCAGGGGCAGTGCCTGTCTGCACAAATTTAGCTTAATATAGTGTGTACAGGGGGCATAAAAGGGCTACAAGGAGAAGGAGACAAGTGATAAAGGATGTAATGCAACAACGAGGCATAATGGATGATACAGAATTATCCTTTCATCTATGACCCTGCTTATTCCCGTCAATTTGCGTCCATTAAATTAACATGTTATTGTATGTCTCATTAATTTGAAGCAACGCGAGCTCTGCCTTTTATGTAACCCCAACTATGCCAAGAAAAAAAAAACGTGCTGCTTCGACTAGGGAATGTTCACACGAAGCAGATTTGATGGAAAAATTTCTGTGACAAAAAATCCATACCATGCATTTGAATGGAGGGAGGGGCAGCATGTGCACGGAATTCTTAAAAACCCAACTGGATGTATGGTACGGTTGTAGGGCTGCAACTGAACAAAAACGTACTGAAAACCGTACGTCAGCCTGGATAACCGACATGATATTGTTCACGTCTGATATTTTGGTTTGGTTATTATAATGTTAGCGAGGTTCCACCTTTAGTTTCGTTTTGACCGAACATGTCCGAATCGAAACTGCCATTATTATACTCTGGGGTCTCTTTTCTTCCCGTGTTGTGAATGACATCAGGGACCTCTCAGGCCTGTGATTGGGTCTCAGCAGTCACGCAGTGGCACTTGCATCTATGTATGACAGTGCCATGAGTCCGCTGAAGCCCAATCGCATGTGGAAGGCCTGAAAACAGCACAATAAGCTGCTAATTTTGGAGTGGGTTCCAGCCCAAAATAAGCGGTAGATTCCTCCTTTATATTCTACATCACATTGTTTTCAAGACATCGCAGATTAGACATTGTAGATTTTAAGGACACGTTGATCCAGGGTTTTATACTGACTGCCAGATTTGGAGTCGGAAGGAATTTTTTTCCCCTGAAATAGAGCAATTGGCATGAGCCTCATGGGGTTTTTTGCCTTCCCCTGGATCAACACTGTAGGGATTATAGGGTTATAGGTTGGACTTGATGGACTAATGTCTTTATCCAACCTCATCTCACCAACTATGCAGCAGGATGCTAAAAAGTAAGCGACGAAGACTGTTGCTTGAGACTCCCTTTAGATTAGGCCGATTTGCCTGGGGCCAGAAAATGAAGAGGCAATTGTCCACCTTAAATTCCTCTTCATTTTCCAATGTGTAAACAGGGTATTACTCCTCATGCACGCATGCATGCACACACACACCCTCATGCACTCACCCCCCCCATGCACGCACACACACACACACACACACGCACGCACACACACACACCCCCTGATGCACACACACACACCCTCATGCACGCACACACACACCCTCATGCACGCACACACACACCCTCATACACGCACACACACACCCTCATGCACACACACACCCTCATGCGCACACACACACCCTCATGCACACACACACCCTCATGCACACACACACCCTCATGCACACACACACACACACACCCTCATGCACGCAGGCACACACACACTCCCTCATGCACGCACACACACACACACACATACCCTCATGCATGCACGCACACACACACACCCTCATGCACGCACACACACCCTCATGCACGCACACACACACACACACACACACACACAACAGCTTATACTGAAAAGTCAAATAAAAGGACAGATGCACTTTAAAGAGGACCTTTCATCACTTGGGGCACGTGCAGTTTTATATACCGCTAGAAAGCCGACAGTGTGCTTAATTCAGTGTACTGTTGGCTTTCGCGATCTGTGCCCCAGGTGAAGAGCTATCGGTGCCGGTACCGTAGCTCTTCACTGTCAGCGCGATGTCGGCTTTCTAGTGGCATATAAAACCACATGTGCCCCAAGTGATGAAAGGTCCTCTTTAAGATTACTTCGCAAGCACCTGACTATGTACAATTTGGAAATAGAATTTTCCATTTAAGCCGGTTTACAAAGCGTTTTACAAGTCATAATATCAAGCTGGGGTCTGAGTTGACCGATGACATCATCAGAACTACTGGTGAGAGCAATGACTGGGTTCACAACATTAGAAAGCCTTCATCTGAAGACAAACAAAAGACTGGACCGGCTCATTATGCAAATTATATTCCTGTCCCTGCATTTCTTAATTATTTTTTCCTCCTTTCTCCCAGTTTGGCAGGTTTTCATGGAATGTCATTGTATCGCGTCTAAACATGTTAAAATAGTCATCAGCAGTATTTAAGTCTATTTAACAAAAATGCAAATGTCATTTTTTTTCGCGCCGTTTACCACATGTAATGGCAAGCCCCTCGACTCCCGAATTAAGCTGTCAACTGACCTAGAGTAACATTTCTGGGACATTGAGCTTGGCGCCGGGCTGCGTTAGTCAGTAACCATATGGATAATAGGAGTAGCGTGTTTTTTCCGAAGTTGTAGATGCAGCAGGATTGGGCAATTATCCCGTCAATGGAAGGATTTCTACTGTGGCAGCAAAATGGGGAGAATACAAGTATTCTAAGGTTTTTCCTTTAAACATGTTTTAAGTAGAACCTTTCACCACCTCCACAACTTTTTACATCCGTCATTAGATGCCTCACCACTCATTCCAACACAGTTGGGCCTTTTTCTCTAGCCCTCACCGTTCCTGATCAACCAGTGCAATTAGGTTAAGCACAATTATGCTTTCTATTGTCAAGTGGGCGGTTCTAGTCTTACTGCTTCATCTTGGAACCACCCACCTGACAGTGAGAGCTTAATTATCATATTGGATGCTGAAACTAGGTTGTGTCTAGTGAAATTAGGTTGAGCTGCAATACCAGACATGTCCTATGAATATGAGCGGCGCTATTTGTCTAATTTCAGACAAGTTCTTTACATACACAGTTTGGTTCAGGTGATTCTAACCTATCAATCTGTGGGACTGGGTTGATCTGCTGGATTCCAGTGAGAGAATTTCTCTCCTTCTAGGTGCTGGGAAAAACTCCCACTATATATAAGCCGTGCTTCTGTGGCCACATTCAATCAATGAAGAGGGGTCGCTGAAGCATGGCCGTACAACCGGACAGGAATAGGACTTGTCCTGAGTTTGGCAAACCGGACTGTTGTCCTGCATACTGATCCATATAATATATGGTCATGTGAATGGGCCCAAGGAAATGAATGGGTCAGTGTGCTATCCGGAAAAACCTGGTTGTATGCAAGAGGCCTAAGCCAAACGTTTCCTCATTCATTTGAATTTAGCTGAGCTGCAATACCAGACATGTCCTATGAATAGGGGCGGCACTATTTGTCTAGTCTCAGACATGTTCTTTTCATATATTCTCCTATATGTGCTCAGTGAACTCAGAGTCATATAGGATTGAAGGCTAAAAGACATAATTTTGACTTCTGTTGGGTGAGCCATATGGAAATATTTCAGGTATACGTACTGGGAACTTTTTCGTGTATACGCCAGCCCTTAAAAGGAATGTCATCAGAACCCAGTATATGATCCCAGCCCTGCAGATAGATAGGTTAGGGTCACCTGACTCACATTGTTTTCCCCTTGAGTATCGCTGCCTCTATTGCTAAGATATCGCTGTTTTTGTGAATATGCAAAAGAGCTCTTTGGAGCAATGGGGGTGTTATCATTGCTCCAGAGAGGAACACGGTAACATTTATTCTCACATTGACAAGACTGTAATATGCCAGCAATGGTGGCAGCGATTTACAATGGGAAAACCCCGCTTGATTCAGAAGACCCTAACCTCTCTATCTGCGGGGTCAATGTGCTGTATTGTGGTGACCCTAACCTATCTATCTGTGGGGTCAATGTGCTGTCTTGTGGTGACCCTAACCTATCTATCTGCGGGGTCAATGTGCTGTCTTGTGGTGACCCTAACCTATCTATCTGCGGGGTCAATGTGCTGTCTTGTGGCGACCCTAACCTATCTATCTGCGGGGTAAATGTGCTGTATTGTGGTGACTCTAACCTATCTATCTGCGGGGTCAATGTGCTGTCTTGTGGTGACTCTAACCTATCTATCTGCGGGGTCAATGTGCTGTCTTGTGGTGACCCTAACCTATCTATCTGCGGGGTCAATGTGCCGTCTTGTGGTGACCCTAACCTATCTATCTGCGGGGTCAATGTGCCGTCTTGTGGTGACCCTAACCTATCTATCTGCGGGGTCAATGTGCTGTCTTGTGGCGACAGACTCCCTTTAGCTCCAAATAAAGTCACCTCCATGAATACCGTTACTATGTGGTGACATTGCTTCCTTAGGCTTACCCTGTATCATAGCAAGAAGAGAGGACGTGCTTTTCTTCCTTGCGAAATGGCTCAGCGTTGCCAAGATAAATGACAGAAAACCGCAGGCCTCAAGAGCTAAGCTGTCACAAGCCTGAGCGGCCCGCATGGAAGCGCTATACAAATAGGCCCCGCTGCCGCTCACATCACTCAGACACTGACCTTGCCCGGGCTCCTCAAGTAGACAAGCCTTAGTGAAGAAGGAAAGTGACCATCTGCTTCTAGGTTACCGGAGGACAGACCTCACAGATAATCATCATTATCTCTTTCACCTCAGCAGCAACTACCACACTATGTCTTTGGTGGCCATTACTCACATTACCTCATAAACACGGCTTTCTGTAATGAGTTTATACATGTTCCCCCCATAAAAGGACACGTATAATTGCTGTATGCCAGGCCCTACAACGGGATGGGGTGTTAATAAAATCACATTTACAGATTTTTACCTATCAAAATCACTGGTGTGAAGTTTAAAGAGGTTGTAAATATAGAAACTGTCCCTTAGAAGACAAAAACACATCCATTGTCTCTCTATAAAGCGCAGCAGTGTGTGTGCGCTTTATGGCAGCTGTCATTAAAAGGGTTTTACCATTAATAACATTTACCTCCTATCCATATATATCCAAAAGTCTCAAGACGAATGGAGAAGTGGTGCGCATGCGCCGCTAACGTTCCATTCATTTCTATGGGACTGCTATGAACTGCTAAGTTCACTTGTATGAACAGAGTACATAGATGCTAACTGTCTTGAGCTTGGCAGGGCAGATCGAAATTTTTGGAAGCGATCCCATAAAATATGCCATGACTAAGGGGTAGAGTACCTCGAAACGTGTCGGTGTTTTTTTACTTGTTTGTTATTTTTTCTTCTGTTATATCATGTACATCATTATGGATTTTTAAGAAGATTTATTAAAAGTTGAATTTTAATTGGACCAAAGTATTGCGGACCTCAACAATTTGTTACCTTCACATGAAAGCTTTTCTCTTTGGAGTCCAGAGATTTGGAAGGTCGTGCACCCTTTGGTTTCCATTATATGGTGAGTGACAGTGTCTGCTTTTTTTGAACTTGAGCTTGGCAGGGCAGATCGAAATTTTTGGAAGCGATCCCATAAAATATGGACATTTCCTAGTTGGAAAAATGACGTGTTACAAACACCAAAGTCCCATAAAATTTAGAAGATGAGCCAGGGTGGACTTGAGGAGGGTGGTGCAGGGCCAGCCCAGGGGCTGAACGTAAATTTCCCTATATAAATAAAGGCAAAATTAAGTAAGTTTGGCCCTCATTATCATAGTCATGAGTCCCAAGTGTTGGACCCCCCGTGTTCAGAAAATCTCTGCCTTATGTAAGCCGTCATTTAATCAGTCATTAAATCCCTCAGGCCTCATGCATACAACCAAGGGTGCAGGCCAAGTAGATGTCAATTTTATAACAAATCACACTCAGATCTGATTGTCATCCTTACGTGATTTCTATTGGGGGTTCTGTCCATTCATGATACCATTCAAGCAGGATAGGACCTGCTGTATAATTATTGGATTAGAACGTAGCATTGAAGCTACGCTCGGACAGAAAGTTTAGTTATGTGTGTGTAGTCTCGTACTCTACTAAATCTGATATGTCTCAGCTCATCCTATCCTAGTCTACACAGAAAAGTGTCAGCTTATTGACTATACATATATATGGCTGATCTGAGCTATTTAAACATCTATGGAGGCAAGAAATTTTACTTAAACAATATGACACCCAAACCGGGGAATTGCATACTAAATTTTGGCCGATCTGCCTAAATAGCTTACCACATGCCACCAAGCCCACTGCGAATCATCTCAGGTTATCCTGCTGCTGTAGGAGCGCATCAGCAAATGTTTAATCTCCCTGCAGCACCCCCACAGGGGAAATGAAGCATTACACATTACTTACTAAAACCACTGAGGTGTCCATATAATACATGGATGTGTCGGGTCCACCAGAGCTCGATACACCCTTTGTAGCTGCTCAGGCTAATAGCAGGTCTCCATCCATTAACTCTGAATTTCTTAATAGGGTGTCTGAAAATGGGATTTCTAAACCAGTCGACCCTTTTTAACTCTAAGTACTGTATAAGTGATATTTTAAGAAAACTCATTTCCTTAAAGACGATACCCCGAGCATTCTAAAAAAGAAAAAATATAAAAAAAATTCAAGCAATGTAACAACTTTTTTCAAAGCCGTAATGCAAAAAATGTTATTAAATGCAAATTCTCCAGCCTTAACTTAAATCCTCCTGTTTTGCAGAATATTTATATCGAACTCCGGATAAAACAAACTGCATTTCGACCTGAGGCATGTTTCCTTTTCATGCATAATAAATCTCATAGGGAATATTTTCCTGCCAGTAAACGGTAATCACTGTTATTTTTGATTATACACCTGCATTGGTGTCGCCAAGTCACGAAAAAAAAAAAAAAAAGAAAAACAGGCGAATAATGAAATTTTTTTTCAGACTGCAGTGAGGATACGGCTAAATTTCTTGGGTTTGTCACAGTTTAGCTGCTGGCAGTGAAAAATAAAAAATGGGAATCCTGATTTTTATTTCTCTACTTAATGTGTAGGCCGGCAGCCTTAGACTCCACCACCGTGACTGACAGATTTTGGTGGGTGTCTACTTAATTCAAGTGGATAGTTATTTTCTGCTTTATTGCCCGAGGGCTGGCAGCATCTGTCCTCCACGGGTTGGGACAAACCTAGTGGAGTTGGTGACATCCGCAAGACTAAAGAGGATCTGGACAGAGCGAGCTCACGGTTGTTCAAGCGAGTCTTGATGGAGCAGACGTGATACCACGCCGCCCCAGGCTGAAAGTCTGCTCTGCCGTCTTCCATTGTGGGAGGGAGATAATCGGAGGGCTGAGAGACGTCTCGTACACGAGTGCAATTAAAAAGGCTGATTTCAACTGCTGGGAATGGCAAACACGAGCCGGGGAGAGTGAGACTTATTAGAGCGACACAAGGCAGTAAACTAAGAAAATCAAACAGCGGTCCAGCACTAATTAGGAACGTGCGCGCGGCGAATTGCTGAAAGGATAATCCAATGGGTTACATGATCAGCATCTTCGCTCTGAGCCAAGTAGGAAAGACTTCTTCCCTGATTCAGAAATTTAGCTCATTATAGCAGAGAGACAAGGTCCAAGCTAGTGGTGGGATGTCTGCACTGATCATGCGTCACTGGGAGTGGGGGTCAGGCAGCTCGACGCTCAGGGGAATTAATATAATTCAGTTAGAATAAGAAGAGACAGAGACTCTTCTTTCAGGGAAAATCCAATGACAGCAGACACTTGGACTCACTTAGGTGGAAAGAAGAACACAAGTGATCTGAAACGTATGGTGAGCAATCAGATAGCTGCGGCCATGTATTTTATTACTTTGCCATCTATTAGGTATATGTCATATACGTCTTCTTCAGGACTATTATTCTCTGTATGTTAGACACGTCTCTTTTCAAGCCATGTACCCCATGGTGTAAAGAATTCTAACCGAGTACCGTGAATGGACAAGAGGTGTGACAAATTCTCAAATGGAAAAGTAAAACTGGGGTGAATAGCGTACCAAGCAAATGTTTTTGCTTATGGGGGCACACACTAATAGTTCTGAGGGTCTTATATACTGCTATAGCAGTGGTTCTCAACCTTTCTAATGCCGTGACCCCGCAATACAGTTCCTCATGTTGCGGTGACCCCAAACCAAAAAATAATTTTGGTGGCTACTTCATAACTGTAAGAGCTAGTTCACACAGGGGGCGGTATAGCGGATTTAGGCACTGAGAGTGACACGGGGAGCTGCATCACTCTCGGGTCAAAACACGCTTGCCACGACTGCCGCGGCTTCCCCCCCCGGAGTCAGCTCAAATTAATGGGACGACTCGGGAGGTTGCTACCGCCAGGCAGACGCCACGGGTCACCGAGCTGTGGAATCCACCTGAAGAAAGGGCAGCCCACTTTTTTTTCCGTGAGCGTCAGCATGCCGCTCACACAAAAAACAAGCCTGGCGGTCTAAATAGACCTCCATTATGAGAGGGCGGATTATGACGTGGATTTCGCACCATAATCTGCCCCCTCTGTGCCTGTGTGAACGGGCCTTAATTTTGCTACAACCCATACCTCCCAACTTTTGAAAAGTAGAAAGAGGGACAAAATGTGTGGCGTGCAGATCGCGCCGCGACAAATTTGGCTCCGCCCATTTTTATGTTTACTCCAACCATTCTCATTCATTTTTCACGTACTCCCACACAGTATAATCCTCCTACAGTCACCCGTAAATTATATGTCCCCCCTCTATCTCTCCCCCAGTTTCATATAACCTCTTCATCTGCCCCGTTTTATGTCCCCTCCATCTCTGCCCCCAGATTCATGTCCCCTCCATCTCTGCCCCAAGATTCATGTCCCCTCCATCTCTGTCCTCAGTTTCATGTGCCCTCCATCTCTGCCCCCAGATTCATGTCCCCTCATCTCTGCCCCCAGATTCATGTCCCCCCCATCTCTGCCCTCAGATTCATGTCCCTCCATCTCTGCCACCAGTTTCATGTCCCTCATCTCTGTCCCCAGATTCATGTCCCTCCATCTCTGTCCCCAGTTTCATGTCCCTCCATCTCTGCCACCAGATTCATGTCCCCCATCTTGCTCACACACAGCCTGAACCCCACTATTATGCTCACACACAGCCTGAAACACCCCCATCTTGCTCACACACAGCCTGAACCCCTCTATCATGCTCACACATAGCCTGAACCCCTCCTATCATACTCACATACTGCTTGCATCCCCTTCCCACCCCTTGCTTAAACTTGCTGTCTCCTCCCTCCATCTTACCTTCCAGTCTCCACTCACTGCAGCCTTCCCTTCCTGTGTAACTCGGCACTGTACTGAATAGCTCCGCCCACACCAGAGTCCGCTCACATGGTCATGACGTCATCACAGGTCCTTCACCCCACTAGGATCTACCCTGCTGCAAAGGCAGCGCGGCATCTCAGCGGCTAAAGCCATCGGAAATATGTATTTTCCGATGGCTTTAGGCGACCCCTGTGTTTTGGTCGTTCGACCCCCGCCGGGGTCGCGACCCACAGGTTGAGAACTGCTGTGCTATAGAGATCGGTACTCTTTACACCGATCCAACCTCTTCTGATGTCTGACAGCTACTGTGCCTCATATTGGAAGATGGGTGGGTCGTTTGGGGGCACTAGCCCCCTCCCCAGGAGCCTTACAACCTGAGCATTTTCAAAAACAATCAATTCCACAGCATTGGTTTTCAGCCACGCCACATAACCAATGCGACTACATGGCATACCCCCTGGGGTACACACACTACAGGTTCAGAGCCAGTGGTCTAAAGCATGATCTACTAAACTATTAAAAATAATAATTTCAGCCAAGTCTACTTTCTAAAGGCCAACATCAGATAGAGTAAGTGGGGAGCTTGGATCCAGTCATCCCAATGTGCTGACCAGCCCTCAGTCTACCAGACTGTATCTGAATGCACGAAAAAAGGTGAATGAAATGATTTTCCATCACCCAATGACCCATCTACCACTTGAAGAAACTCCACACGTGAGCCAGTAAAAACAACCCCACAGGAGAGCAACTTGACTCACTGTTTATGGGGATCCTACATCCCAAATTTTAAGATTTAGGAGAAAAACATTTGTCAGTAAATGCTAAAATGCCCAGGAAAAAGTAGGGTTTATATCACTTCATTATCCGAAATCCCTTCATACTATCACGCAAATTATATGGCTTTACAGGTATAGAGGATTATGCATCGGAATTAAATAGTGGTTCCATATATCTGTATACTAGGTGGCCATACAATCTGCATTGATATCGAAATGACATAGATGTGAGGTAATGGTCTAAAAGCAGACACTGCATCAAGCATGATGAAATACATGCCCAGAAATTGACAGGTATTAGTCTAGGAAAAATCAATTTTGTGTTAAACGTTCCTTTAACAGACCACATGAGGCACTTTTATTGCTCTTGAGATAGAAGAAAAGGAACATAATAAAACGTTTCTACCAGAAATATAGCCACGTTGTATTTTGTTTCTCTGCTGACTAAAAAGTCCATCACTGTGTAAGGAGTCCATGTCATTATGGCCATGACTCGAGATGAAGGGATAAATGTGATGCGGAGCAGTTACGGGTCTTGAGGTAGCCTTGTTACCTTGCATTATACATAGATGATTCAGAATTCTGGGATATTGGGGCATGTCCGAATGAGGCACACGTAAGGGTCCTAGGTCAGTCCATCCATCCATCCATCCATCCTCCAATGTCATCTTCTTACTTGTAATGGTACTCAGAAATATTATTAAAACCACCAGCCAACTATTGGCTATGTCCTTGAAGGGCCTTCCTGGATTGGATGTGCATCAATGAGCTTTGGCCATCCATGACCCATTTACTAGATGTCCTTTTTTGGACCACTTTTGGTATACAATAACTTCTGCAAACTAGACCTGCCATTTTGAAGATACTTTGACCTAGTTAACTAGCCACCACAATCTGTCTGTTATTAAAGTTACTCAGATCCATACATTTGCAAAATATATTTTACTTGCCCATGACCCTTTTGCCAATTGCCCTTCCATGGACCGCTATTAGTGGGTACTAACCAATGTAAACTACTTTTTCCAATTTGAAGATGCTCTAACCCAGCCGCCTAGCCATCACAATTGTCCCTTGTGAAAGTCACTCAGATACTTACACTTGTATCAATGAGGTTTTAATGAGTTTTGGAAGTCCACAACCCCTTTGCTGGTTGTGATTCCTTGGACGTTTGGTAGATAGTAACCATTACATATCAGACCTGCCATTTTGAAGACACTTTAACCCAATCACCTAGCTACCACAATTTGACCCTTGTCAAGGTCACTCAGATCATTATACTTGAATCAATGAGTTTTGGAAACCCATGACCCTTTTGTTGACTGTCCTTCCTTGGACCACGTTTGGTAGGTACTAACTAGAGATGAGCGAACACTATTTGGAACAGCCGTTCCGAATAGCACACTCCCATAGAACTGAATGGAAGCAGCCAGCACGCAGACTTTGCCGGCAGTCGGTCACTTAACCCCCGCGTGCCGGCTACGTCCATTCATTTCTATGGGAGCGTGCTATTCGAAACGGCTGTTTTGAATAGTGTTCGCTCATCTGTAGTATTAACCAATACAAACCAGACATGCCATTTTGAAGATGCTCTAATCACATCAACTAGACGCCGCAATTTCTCCCTTGTCAAAGTCACAGAAATTATTACACTTGCATCAATGGTTTTGAGAAGGTCATCACTTTCTTGGACCACTTTTGTTAGGTACCAACCACAATAAAACAGATCTGCCACTTTGAAGATTCTCTGACCCAGCCATCTTGCCACATGTCAAAGTTGCTCAGACCCTTATGCTTGCCTTTTTGCCCATTCCAACATCAACTTCAAGATAGATAGATAGATAGATAGATAGATAGATAGATGATAGATAGATAGATAGATAGATAGATAGATAGATAGATAGGAGATAGATAGATAGATAGATAGATAGATAGATAGATAGATGAGCGAGACTTTATAACACAGACCTTATTATTTGAGTCTGTATTATTTCTAAGATGGTCATATTCAAAAAAAATACCAGGAATAAAACAAAAAAATGTGCTGCCGTAACAATTTCTAAATTAAAGCAATTTCATACTTGGTTATCTCTGTTCCTTCTTCTGTATCTGACCTTTTGCCACATTAAAGGATTTTTCTCTTTATATATTGTATATCTATTATTATCAAGTAACCATCAAATTGGCGCATGAAAAAAACAAAAAAAGAGCCAAAATGCAGAAACGGGAACAGACTCCCAGTGTACTCTATAGTTAAATACATATGACACCTCTTTATTTTAAAGCGTTAGATTCACTTTGAAGCTCATTTTCTAGTGTCTTATCAGGTTCACTGCACCATTTTGTCGGTAATGCATATTTTATTAGCAGTTTACTAGAACAGCCGAGCAGAAAAGAATAAGAATAATAAGAGAAATGGAAACCGTGTGATATTAGACTATCGCTGGCTCCGGCATCTGCTACATCTGATAAGTTCACAATTATTCTATTTAAGAACCTCTAAAGGTTTTGTTTTCAGATTTCATCAACTTTTTTTTGCATGTTGTACTGCAGGGATGTCTTTTATACTGGCGTGAACCTAAAGAGAGACAAAAATCTATCTAAAAGCAATAGAAAATAAGAATAATAAAGAGGATATTAATTGGGAGAAAATGTACAAATTGTGTCAGAATCTGCAACATGGTGGACTATAGAATAGCGAAATTCTGTTTTTCCATTGTTTTTATTTTAATGGAAGTTAAAGAATAATACTGCAGACTATAGAAACTTACTGTCAAATAAGACAGAACCCATGGCAGCAACCCAAACCATGTAACTCGAGTCTATTAAGGGATCCGTAAAAAATAGCAAAAATTGACATGTTCTGTTTTTTGACGGTTCGATCACACATCTAAGCCTGGAATCAATGGGGGAAATTTCAGGTTCAGGAACTTAGGCTTAGATGTGCGGTTACGTGGCGCATCTTTGGCCCAAAACCCTTTCTTGCACTATAGATGCGCTACATACTCTATTCTGCGCCTCTCTTGCCATTTTCCTCGAATATGGACGAAGACAGTTATCAAGATCGCCAATTCTGTACCTTATCTCTGGTCAGTGGTGTTTTTATTTAAAAAAAACCCATAGTGTCCATAATGGAGTATGGTGTTTTTTTTATGAATTTCTTTTTATCGGCCAACGTAACGCTAGGTTTACACCTGCGTCCATTTAGGGACCTGAAGAAAGGGAACTTAATCCACTTAAAAAGCGGTGCCCGCGAAAACCCGGAAACCTCATAGACTATAATGGTACAACACAATCACAAAAGAGTATTGTCGCTCAACCAGCTACAGAACATGAAATGTAGGCTGCACGGAAAAACCCTCCGGTCTGTCACGCAGTCAAGCTATGAGTAAGGGACTAAACACAGTTTTCCAAAACGCGTGAGCTATTTTCTGTTTTTAGCCATGTTTTGGATCCTTGTATGTATCTTTTTTTATTAGTATTTTTTATATATGACATGCTGGACAATACTTTTTGTGTCTTCACTAGACTATAATGGCGTCCACTGAGTTTCCGTGCTTGCTGGATTTTTCTCTCTGCATTTTTCATGTAGATTTGGGGACGAAAAACCAGACCGTGAAGCAGGTGCAGGTGTTAAACTAAGAAATGACTAAAAAATGAATGAGAAAATGTCATTAAAGGGGTTGTCCCATCACAAGGATCCTATCTATACTGCTAGTTTATGTGGATTTAAGACTTTTCCTAAATACATTGCTTTATCAAAACTGCTTTGTTTGGCCACTATCTTAATTTATTCACTTCATTGTTTACACTGCGTTTCTATGACCACGGGCCATGCTAAGCTTATCTGCTCAGTCCTCAAGTGACATAACTGCCTGCTCTCAGGGGGGGAGGGAGGGGCTGAGTACTGGGAGCATCTCTTAGCTGTTTAAGTCTCTGCCATAGACAAGTAATGAAGCTCTTCAGAGAGGTGAGAGCTCCGGTATTTCTGAGCTGTTTTATCTCCTGCTCTTCCACTTATCAGTCGGTTTAATTGAATTTGGCTGATAAAGGCTGAGATAGGGAGTCCGGTACCTCTGTATGTGTTACTAACTGACTCAAATTCAGCTCTGCTACATCAGCTTCTACATTAGCTTCATACTGTCATAATTCATTTACAACCAATCCCTCATTACTGACTGCAAACATACAGCTATGAAGGAGAGATAGCAGAGCAAGTGAAGCCCCACCCAACAATGTATAGAGAAAACCAGGAAGTGAAGAGAGCACACAGCATGCAGGTTGGCGAACAAGCGAGATGGGAATACCCCTTTAAGAATACTTCAATCTGTTGATATTAATTTTTTACATGTGAAGGAAGATAAAAGGGGTTGTCCTAAGATCGACACTTTCACAAGCCATCTAGAGAATAGATCGCATTGACTATCTATCGACAGGATATGTGATAAATGGCTGAATGTAGGTTGTCACACTACAGGGACTTCTCTGTTTGGTAAGAATGAGGGCCCCGTGCCCCCTTCTGAAAAATGAAGTTATCTCTTGCAGTTCCATAGACTATACCTGTGCGATTGTCACTTTGAATGGAGAACATGGGACCTTCGTTCTCATGATCGCTTGGAATCCCAGTGGTTGGATTAAACACTTTTCCTATGGATAGGTGGTGTCGATCTTAGGACAACCCATAAGTATTTTCTTATAGAATTTCTGCTTTTTGAGGAGAATACTGTGCTACATCGGTGCACCATGAGAGCCTATAGGCTTGTAAGACACACCTACTGTCAAACACAACCATTGCTGTGTATATGAAAGTGTTCGTGGTGTAGTTTTAGAAGAAGATGGAAGTGATTATAATTTATGTACATGAAGATTTAGAAACTCAATATCCTAATATAATAAGTGAAGTACTCTGGGAATATCAGTTTGAATATAAAAAAATAAGCCAATCTTAAGAAGTGGCAAGTTATGTCATCTACGTTGGTACGAGTCTCTTGACCTTTAGTGAGTGTGTCAGCTGTAAGAAGTTATTGAAAGTCAATTAACTACTTTCTCAGTTGGAAAAGCCAAGACCAGTAGGGAAGAGCAGAAATCCAGCTCTTCATGCAATCCTCCACCCAAACACCATGACGGAGGACATTTTATAAAGGTCAGATAAAAAATATTTCACACCAATATTTCTCCAAAGTAGGGAAGAAGTGGAGGCTTGTGCAGCGAGAGATGTGATTAGGACGGGTAATATCAGCGGCTTCAATAAGCGTTCTGCCTCCTCTTACGGCTAAGCCGGAGACGGAATTTAATCTGATCTTCCATCATTTTTATTACAGAAATTGACAAAATAATTCATTCACCAAAAAGGTAATAAATGACACACATTTAATAAGCAAATACTGACAGATCTAATGAGTAAAGGCTAAAGATGCCGTTTAACCCCTCCTATAAAGCTCGCCGTCTTTTGTCTCATCTGCTCTTCCTTATTGATAATCTGACAATATGATTTAACGTCTTCTTTGACCACTTCCAAGGTATCGCATTGATAAGATAATTAATCGGCGCAATATAAAAAGATGTTATAAGCGGTCGGGATTTCATACATGGGATCGGTGCTGACAATGCTAATGAGAATGGCCTATTTTAAGATGCAGACCACATTGATCTAATGATGTGATATGTTTAATGGGTTGAGCTGGCTGACTGGTTCTCACCTTCTAAATCAAATCATTATCGGCGACTTGAGATGATATCATTACGTCTGTGTTTACAGTAATATTAAGGGTGATGCTCGCCCTTGCTGACAGTTTATAGAACTGAAATAGAAATTTGGCTCTTACGTATAAAAATACAAGGTTATCTTCATGCCTGGTACAAGATCTGGCCATGGAAATAAAACAATATTTCAGATGACTCAACCAAGAAGAATGGCATATAATATATATAATGACAACATGGTTATTTCCAACCTACTATGAAGTCATTGGTCAGTACCATTCACCCCTTCATGACATGCGCTGTACTATTAGGATAAGTTTACACAGGTTTTTTTTAATCGGAACCTAAGGCGAAGGCCGCCTCAGGTTCCGATCCAAAAACCGGGTAGCGCGACTGAAAGCCGATGCACTGCACCGGCATTCAGACGCGCACTCCGCTCCGGATTAGGCCCAATGAATGGGCCGAGTCCAGAGGAGGTAGTTTCTTCAGGCCGAATCGCGAGGCTACTCGGCCTGACGAATGAGCATCTCGCTTCTTTTTTTTCCAGGAGCTGGAAGAAACGGCTCCCGGGAAAAAGACCTGAGCGGCACCCATTGATTTAAGCGCCTGGTTAAGCGCCTATGATCAGAGACATCTTTGATCACAGGCACTTCTTCCAGGTCCCAGGTGTGTATACAGCAGAGATCCAGGAATGGGTGCGATATATATAAAACTCCAACATCAACCATAAGAGTAAGTTCACACGGGGTTTTTTGGTCAGGGTTTTGAGGCAGATACAGCCTCAAAACCCTGACCAAAAAACCCTGTGTGAACTTACTCTTATGGTTGATGTTGGAGTTTTATATATATCGCACCCATTCCTGGATCTCTGCTGTATACACACCTGGGACCTGGAAGAAGTGCCTGTGATCAAAGATGTCTCTGATCATAGGTGCTTAACCATTAAGATGCCATAGTCAAATGGGACCAACAAATTAAGTTTCCTTATGATGTTTAGTAATGGCAAGACTCTCCCATGGTGAGAATGTGGGAACCATTCTATTATCATGGAAGGCTCCCAGACCTGCCACAGTAAGATAATTATTGACACCTGGAGGGAAAAAGCTCCTTTCCCTATTTCCCATATAAATAACTATAAACACATTAGGCATCCCCAAATGAGAAAACACAAATTCAATCATAATAATTTTGATAATGGTTGGCAGGACTTTTCTTTCAGGCCTAGATTCTCCAAAGGTCTATAGCACAGGCTATATTCATACGACCAAGTAGATTCTAGGCCATGTTTCAGAGATCTGTGTGTGATCATTTTTTCCACAGACCGATTCACCACAATGGATGAATCAGATCAGAGAAAGACCTGATCATCCAATCCATGAAAAAGTAATGCATACAGTATTTTTTCACAGATCACAAACAGTACACATGTGAATAAAGAGTTAGAATGGTGCACGTCTGCCATTTAGAAGTTCCATAATAATCTTTGCTCTTTAACTGGAAAACCCCACAAATTTAACTACTATAGCCCAGAATGACTAAGGCCCCATTCATATCTGCGTTTGGGTATTTGTTCGGGGATTCTGCTTAGGGACTCCCTGAACGGAAACCTATACACATTAAAAAGCGGGTACCTAAGGAAACCATATGGAACCAATAGATTATAATGAGGTCCGTGTGGTTTCCGCACGAAACATGTGGAGACAAAAATGCTGCTTGCAATACTTTTCTCTCTGCATGTTTCATGCGGAAACCGAGCAGAAACCACACGGACGCCTTAGGTAACCGCTTTTTAATGCGTATAGGTTTCCATTCGGGGGGTCCCTAAGTGCACTCCACAAATGGAGACCCGAACGCAGATGTGAATGGGGCCTTAGCAGTAGGGGCAGAGGCGTAACATCAAGATCCTGGGCTCCAATGCAAAATCTGTACCAAGCTGTCCAACTATAATGTATCAGTTATAGTACTGGTCTCTTCAAATTCAGAATAGACACCCTATGGGCCTACTATGGCTCCAGGTCCTGTACAGTTGAATCCTGTGCACCCCACACTACATAGTGGTGAAGCTGGCTAACAGCAAGGTTCAAAAGAGAGTCCTGTTCTGGTTACTACCCCCATACTCCAATCCACCTATTACAAGATAACTTGCCGTTTGTTGCTAGTCCCTTCTATGATCCTTGGGTTAATTTCTCAAACCCTAGTTTATATATTTGTGGGGTCCTTTGTGGAGAGAAATCTTGTACAGTTTCTCAAAACCCATTGTGGTAGCCACACACATTAGAAAAGACCGGCCACCCATCTGATTTTGATGTGGACGTCCTGACTTTGCCCCAGTGGAGAGTCAGGCATGCTAGATTATATCCCAAAGAAGAATATGGATGTTTATGGGGGTATCGGGAAAAACAGCTGTTGGCTGAACAAGCATTCAGCTGACAGTATTGAGAAGTGGCCAGCTTAAGGCATACAGCAACCTGAGTCGAGCCCGTTCTCTCTCCTGGGATCAGATCATCCACCTACTATGAAGTATGTACATACTTTCTTGGCAGAAAGTAGAGGAACACTAAAGCAGAACAGACCCTTTAAAGACATTGACCATCACGGCATAGCCTATCACTTGGATCCCTCTTCAAGCTAAGACTAAGATCCATATCAAGTGTGGCTCTTGGTACTTGAGGATTGTCTGACTTTCTGTTTGTGACTGGGTTGTCCAAACCATAAAAAAAATCTTTACCTTTACTCGAACCAGAAGGTTTGACTGGAGTTTAATCCAATATCATTCCTCTTCTGGGCATTCAGCAGATAAATTGTGGATTAAACAGCAACTTATTAAATCAACCTTTACAAAAACGTCAATGTAGAGTTATTATCCTTACTTCTATCTTCTATTGCCTACAGATAATTTTACTTTGAACTCGAATATTTTTATCGTCTTGCACAGAAGGTCTCGGAGATTGCTTAATACAGGTCAATAGAAAAAAGAATCCCTGGTATAAAATGAATCTCGTTCTTACCTTGAACATCAGTGTCCTCCGAGGGACAGTGATAAATCTGCTCCAAGTTCACCAATCAACACAAATAATTCACTCAAATGAGCTTTTGTGCTGTCAATCTATATCTAGCTCTTTCTTGCTTGACACATGGGCGACCTTTCCAGCAAAGGTCACTTATTACATCCTGACGGGACGGAAGAAAGAAGCTGTATTCTAGTGACCTCTTATGAGCTTACACTACCGTTTCGAAGGGCCACATGTGATTTCATTCCCGTCCAGATTCTCTTATCACCATTATCAATGTCTTTCATTAAATGTGCGGTTTTTTTTTCCCATCCTATGCCATCCACAGTAGATAGCCTAGAAATAGGTCAAAGTCGACCACAGACACTCCAGTCATAAGCTTTTAATAAAGCTACAATAAGGACCGTGCAGCCTCGCTGGCGTTCTGCGGTGATAAAGGGGACCGTTCGTAAAGCCGAAATTAATGTTGATAATATCGAATTACCAAGATCGTTTTTAATAAGTTGACTTTCACAAGCTCGAGTAATAAACGGTTTTCATAAAACGACTGTTGTTACTTTTATTCAAACAGCATAAAACAACTTAACAGCCGCTAAACGTAAAATATATCGATAGATATGTAAAACTTTTTATACCATGACAGAACATAAAAAGTTTTACGTGATGTATGCCAAGGGCTTCCATCAATTAGAGATTAGAATCTAGGACATCCATATGACCTCAAATTTGCTGAAGGCATAAAATCCACATTAGATGTCAAATAAAGTAAAACTTTTACAGGAACCTCATACAATTTGCCTTGTAAATTTAGTTCCGAAGGAATGCTATTATGGGAACATATTGGAGGGTAAAGCCAATGACTGCCTGTGCTGGATATTGTCATAATGGAAAACTAAAACTGGATATAAAGTTGTTTGACCAAAAGTTATCAGTCCTGACTTGTGATAACAATGTGTATTCTGACAAGTGATTGGCATTCGATAGCCAGAATAGGTTGAAATTTAGCTGGAATTTCCTCTCCAAAAGTTTCACCGCAGGCAATTGAGGTGTTTCCGACCCGTGGGGCCCGGCCTCTGCCTGTTATGTCTACATGCTGTGTCCCCCTCCTTGGTCCTCCAACCAGAGTCAGGCTGCATTATCAACATCACTTTGCACAGAGAACTAAATAATCCTGCAGTTTGTCTTTTGTTTCTTCCTTTATAGTTGCTATGACTTCTAGTATTTCTCTATCTGCCATGAGCTTGTATGTGTTTCTCTCTTGCTATATACTACTGTACCATCCATGATGCTGTATCACAATGAATTTCCCCATTGTGGGACTATTAAAGGATTATCTTATCTCTTATCTTATCTTTATCTTATACAGTCCTATGAAAAAGTTTGGGCACCCCTATTAATCTTAATCATTTTTAGTTCTAAATATTTTGGTATTTACAACAGCCATTTCAGTTTGATATATCTAATAACTGATGGACACAGTAATATTTCAGGATTGAAATGAGGTTTATTGTACTAACAGAAAATGCGCAATATGCATTAAACCAAAATTTGACCGGTGCAAAAGTATGGGCACCTCAACAGAAAAGTGACATTAATATTTAGTACATCCTCCTTTTGCAAAGATAACAGCCTCTAGTCGCTTCCTGTAGCTTTTAATCAGTTCCTGGATCCTGGATAAAGGTATTTTGGACAAACAATTCAAGTTCAGTTAAGTTAGATGGTCGCCGAGCATGGACAGCCCGCTTCAAATCATCCCACAGATGTTCAATGATATTCAGGTCTGGGGACTGGGATGGCCATTCCAGAACATTGTAATTGTTCCTCTGCATGAATGCCTGAGGATTTGGAGCGGTGTTTTGGATCATTGTCTTGCTGAAATATCCATCCCCGGCGTAACTTCAACTTCGTCACTGATTCTTGAACATTATTCTCAAGAATCTGCTGATACTGAGTGGAATCCATGCGACCCTCAACTTTAACAAGATTCCCGATGCCGGCATTGGCCACACAGCCCCAAAGCATGATGGAACCTCCACCAAATTTTACAGTGGGTAGCATGTGTTTTTCTTGGAATGCTGTTTCTTTTTGGACGCCATGCATAACGCCTTTTTTTATAACCAAACAACTCAATTTTTGTTTCCAAAATGAAGCTGCCTTGTCCAAATGTGCTTTTTCATACCTCAGGCAACTCTATTTGTGGCGTACGTGCAGAAACGGCTTCTTTCTCATCACTCTCCCATACAGCTTCTATTTGTGCAAAGTGCGCTGTATAGTTGACCGATGCACAGTGACACCATCTGCAGCAAGATGATGCTGCAGCTCTTTGGAGGTGGTCTGTGGATTGTCCTTGACTCTTCTCACCATTCTTCTTCTCTGCCTTTCTGATATTTTTCTTGGCCTGCCACTTCTGGGCTTAACAAGAACTGTCCCTGTGGTCTTCCATTTCCTTACTATGTTCCTCACAGTGGAAACTTACAGGTTAAATCTCTGAGACAGCTTTTTGTATCCTTCCGCTGAACAACTATGTTGAACAATCTTTGTTTTCAGATCATTTGAGAGTTGTTTTGAGTAGCCCATGATGCCACTCTTCAGAGGAGATTCAAATAGTAGAACAACTTGCAATTGGCCACCTTAAATACCTTTTCTCATGATTGGATACATCTGGCTATGAAGTTCAAAGCTCACTGAGGTTACAAAACCAATTTTGTGCTTCAGTAAGTCAGTAAAAAGTAGTTAGGAGTATTCAAATCAATAAAATGATAAGGGTGCCCATACTTTTGCACCGGTCAAATTTTGGTTTAATGCATATTGCGCATTTTCTGTTAGTACAATAAACCTCATTTCAATCCTGAAATATTACTGTGTCCAACAGTTATTAGATATATCAAACTGAAATGGCTGTTGCAAACACCAAAATATTTAGAACTAAAAATGATTAAGATTAATAGGGGTGCCCAAACTTTTTCATAGGACTGTATATCGATGATCAGTATGTGATCAGTGAGAGCCCACAGATCAGTCTGTGATGCTCATGAGCGCCATTGGATTCTTCCCTGTGTCCTAGTGCATGGGGCCCAGGTGTTAGATCCCCGTAGACCAGAAATTGATGACTTCTCCAAAAGTTCAGTCATCAATATGTAACTCCTGAAAACTCCTTTAGCTCTGAAATATACAGCTTGGCTCTAATGGAGCCAAGTGTATCTCATAATCCAAAGCATCTTCCGTTATGTCAGTCCAGGTAGCTGCAACGGGGCTAAGGAATAGCAGTAGGAAATCTCGCCCTGCACTACTCCCACTAGCTATCCCGGTCCCTGCCTCACGGGTGTGGGTCGGCTGTTCTCAGGCTAAGCCTGACCCCGACAGCTCCTCTCTCACTGACACCGTAGGCCTAGAGGGAAGTGGGAGAAGGAATGCCCTATAAGACCTCTAGGGACTGGAGACTAAAAGGGGGTCACCCCTAACGAACAAGTGAAGCTGCTACTGACAGGGACTGACAAGGGTGTGCGCTGACTAACAACACAAGCAGCACACAGGAAAAATGTGGGAAAGGATTCCCCCAAACCAATATGGGAAGGAACCTTACACTAGGAAACAAACACAGGGAAACTGAGTAGAAATCAAAGGATAAGGCAATTCACTCACACAGTCAATACATACAGAGGAAGGATTGGTGAACACAGAAGGGAAAACTCACAAACCAACTAGTTCACCCAAACCTCCCAAAAACCAACCACGGAACTTCCTCTATCCCAGATCACCACCTACTCCTCCTGCTAAGGCCTAGCACTGTAAAAGAGACACTCAGCACAGAACCATGGGAGGCATGGGTTTAAATACAGAGTAGAGACCACTCCTCCCAGGTGCCAATGGGAGGACAGACTAATAAACCAGGAAATAAAGCTGCCTACCAGCAGTGCGCGCGTGCAAGACAGAAGGTGTGCACCAATACCCACGACAGGACAACCCCGCAGCGCCAGGATGCCACCCCAGAAACCGCGCAGCCAAAAACTCCCCAGGTAAAAAAAATAGAAAGCAATGAACCTAAATACTCCTAACATCTTCACCACCATGAAAACTCCTTGTTATCTACTACCCAAAAATGGTGAGAGTCTGGTGTGAAATTTTACAAAATTTTTGGTAATGTTAGACTACTTTTCTGCTATACAATGGTATTTGGCATGCTATTGCACTATGGAAACATATGAAAAGAGTGAAAACGCCAGAACAATAACAATAACACAAAATTTTAGAAAGTCATGTCCAAAATAAAGCTCCGAAATATGACTCAAGACATATAACATATGTCTTGTGGGAGAATTTTCTACTTTATTATGTTATGACAAGTGTGTGTGTGGCCATCAAGTCCCTGTTGACCCTTCTTACTTTGTACTGAGTGCTGAATTGTCATCCTAAAAAAGACAGCCACCCACATACAGTTGAGAAGATGAAGGATCCCAGCTGGAGGAGTTTGGGCCAGCCTTTCTTCATACTTTATTTGTTGTACATGGAAATATAATCTTTTTGTCAAACGTAAAGTCAATCGAGAATTTTGGGAAGCAATTGTCAGGTAGATAGACAAAACCACCAATGTAGTATCTACATTGTAGTATCTCAGACCAGTGGAGTAACTAGGAATGGCGGGGCCCCATGGTGAACTTTTGACATGCCCCCCCCCCCCAACCGACGCCAACGACCTCGACCGACCCCCTCCTCCGCATTCCTGCGTGCTCTATTATGTCCCTTAGTGGCCCCTGTACACACTATTATGCCCCTTAGTGGCCCCTGCACACAGTATTATCCCCCACAATGGCCCCTGCACAGAGTATTATACCCCATAGTGGCTCCTGCACACAGTATTATGTCCCTCAGTGGCCCCTGCACACAATATTATCCCCCATAGTCGCCCCTGCACACAGTATTATGTCCTCATACTGGCCCCAGTACACAGTATTATGTCCCATAGTCGCCCCTGCACACATTATTATGTCCCACTGTGGACACCCATAAACAATTATTATACTCTGGGGTCCTTTCAGACCCCAGAGTATAATAATCGGTGACCCGGGGGAATAAAAACATAAAAACCTACTGTTTCTTACCTGTCCCCCAGCTCCTACGCTGTCGGCCTCCGTTGCCGTCCTTCTTCAATGACGTCGGACGTCACATGACCCTGGACACAGGCCGGGTTCATGTGATGTCAGAAACGTCAGACAACTAGGAAGGAGGCCTGGCAGGATCATGGAGAGGTAAGTAACAGTGCGTTTTATGTTTCTTACCTCTCTCGGGCCTCTGATCTTTATACTCGGGGGTCAGCAAAGACCCCCGAGTATAATGATAGTGTTAGTGGGGCATACGGGATCGATAAGTAAATTGGGCCCGTCACGGCCTATTAAAAAAAAAAAAAACAACGCAGCGGTAGCGGCTGTCACCGGGCCCCCTAATGTCCCGGGCCCTGTGGCAGCTGCCTCTGCTGCTATGGCGGTAGTTACGCCACTGTCTCAGACTAGTCTGCTGAAAAATGGTTGGCATGAAGGTCCTACCCCAATAAAAAGTTTTTAGAGGTTAGAATTGAAGTAAAGGTTCTACTGGTGTATACCATGGGGGGGATCAGTAGACTTTTAAATCTTGACCCAGGTTCTTGAAGCTACACCTATGAGCCTAACCTAAAATCTTCTAAGCGCCTCACTCTACACGCAAAACCTAAGATTTCTTTTTAGCCAGCACATGATACGAGATAAAGGGCTCCATGAATCAAACAGACTGTTGTAACAACATGTAGTTCATCTATTATTTACTAGAACTTTCTTTTGTTAGTGCATCAAATGTAATAAATTAAATTTTTATGCTCGGTACATTGGATTCACGTCTCACATACAAGGTTAACTTCAGCTCAAACTTTTGGGATTACAGCATCAATATGCTTTGCTGAAATTTATGCTGCCTTAGATTGGTAAATAGGTCAGGGGTAGGATGAGAGCACGAAAGGACGAGATGGGAAAATTCATCTTTCATATCTGACTATGCCTGCTATGCACCCGACGTAAAAGATGAGGGCACAGATTTGGTCAGGTCTCCTTTAGTCTTGAAACTCTAACTACTGGGACTTTTATGCTATTATAGAGGTGGGTGACTGTAGTAAGGGTAGGTTCACATCTACGCTGGTTTAGTCCATTCTTCTCTTGCGTCGTACAGAGGATTTGATACAGAGTTTAATATTCATTGCCGCATTTGGAGTTGGGAAGGAATTTTTCCCCCGACATGGGGCAATTGGAATCAGCCTGATGGGGTTTTTTGCCTTCCTCTGTAGGGTTATAGGTAGGACTTGATAGACCTGCGTCTTCATCCAACCCCATCTATTAGGAACATAGAAATGGATCAAACTTTAATGAGGTTTTTCCACAATACAAGTTATAGGAAAACAGGGGCCCCTTCCAAATAACTAGTGGCTTGCCCCGATAAAATCTGCAAGTTTGGCTGTTGATAATCTAATGTGTACAGGAGCCTTTAGTTGGACCTATCACATTCCCTAACCGAACTCTTCTCCATTTACCCCCCCCCCTTTTGCATTATTTCTCAAAAACTCATCCATTCATGTAACGATATGCCACCCACTCCATGCACTCGTATGCACTGAGCGCACAAAGGCTCTGGCTGGGTGACTGGATCATGCAGTATTATGTTATACATTGATTTCTTTACCATTATTATTGTGCTTGCTGCATGACCTAGAACTACACAAATGTTCGGATGGATTTACACATCAATAGTAAATATGGTAAAATTCAGTAATGGAATTTATATAAATATATATATCTCTGTATATGCAAATGAATCAGATTGCAATTATTAAAAGCCACATAAAACATACATATATAATATATTATTCATCATTGTTGTTCTTTTGTTCGGCTTCTTTAGAGGGTCAAACAAGATGTAAAGGAGAGCTGCAGGCTGGTAACTGCTCAATCTAATAGCTTCACCATCTGCTACACTATAAGAAACCAAGTACTGGAAATAGAAGACAAATTTTAGGAGAATTTCCACTTAAAAGATAACAATGGCCATATATTGGTAGTGCAGAATTTTCGATCAGTAGCCACGATTTGGTAATTGTAGTGTACTATATTACAGAGATATTGGGATTTTTCTGTTTTGCCATTTCAGCAACAGGAAGGGCAGCCATATTGGTTGTAACTTTCCTGTTCTTTGTGTGAGTTTAGGTTGCATGTGCCAACAAAGTAACAGCAGAACATGTAATACAAATATGTTAAATGATGTAGATCACACTAAAAATTATTTCTGTCCCTTTAACTATTTTTTTTGCATTGGTTTGATATCCCAGGCAGCTGACACACCCTGGGAGGGTCACATGCCTTGCAAAAATAAAATTGCATGATCTGGCAGCTGATTTCTTGTCCTTCTTGTCAGCTGGTGATGAAATCCACTGGCAAGTGATATTTCTATCTTACAGGGTGATAGCTAGCACCAGAAATATGCCACTACTTTATCATTGGTAGGGGTCCAACCTCATTGACTTGGCATGAAATATCCTAGTGTTCTGTAATGGGAAACAGCAGGCCAAATTAAAGAGGTTGTCGGGGCAAAAATGGACATTAAATATTTTTTTTTTAAATCGTCCAGGAATAAGAAAGAGGCGGGGGGGGGGGGGAGTGAAAAAAAAAAGCAAAACAAATCATACTCACCTTTCCTTGATGCTCTGGGGCCTCCCAGTCTTCCACGTCAATTATTGTCTTCTGAAAGAAGTCCCCACCGCACATGATGGCTGAGGACAATCAGCGGAAGGGTTCCGGGACGTGACAGCCAGTGAGCGGGTTCACTTTGAGAAGACAACAAAGCAGCAGGATCAAGCTGGTGAAGACACCGGAGCACCAAGGACAAGCAAGTATGGTTTTGTTTGATTTTTTTCACCTCCTCTGACCTACTTTAAAAATATATTTTTTGCCCAGAGAATCTCTTTAAACATTTATAGGTATTTTTTGGGTCGCAAAATGGAAATAGTAAGTAATTGTCCAATTGTGCTCCCGTGGTCCTGAGGATGCTGAGAATCCTGAGAATGCATATAACTTGTAATATACTTATTTTTATAACTATGTGCCCAGGAATAGAGAACTGTGTCGCTGTTAAATCACAGCTGCACAGTCCTCTCATTATCTTCTCTTCAATGATCAATATAGATAGTATACTGCTGACATTATATGGTGGTGGCATTATGTTGGCATTTCATGGCAGTATTATTTTATAAATGAGTTTACAATAAAAAAAGAAACTGTGTGAGGTAGAATACATTGTTACTGGAATTTGGTTTGCTTGTTGCCCAGGGCCCCTTTTACTATAGCCCTGCCAATAGGCTGGACCCCAGAACACAATGCTGGATTGAAACAGAATCCGTGAGCAGATCCCACGCTGTCTCATTTCTGTTGCCAATGAAACAACTTAATTTATACAAAATAAATATTTTGACGGCTCACTGAACTTTGGTAGATGCTAAAACATTTCCTGCGGTAAACTCCTGTTTGCGGAGCAAACATTTCTGAGTTGATTTGAAGAAGTGAAATTTACCTCTTGCAGCGTCTTCATTTATGGTAGTGTTTGGAGTCTGTAGCCAGCTCCTCAAAGTCTCCTAGTACCGTGTATAATGACCTCATATATTGCAAGCATCCTTCACTTAAAGGAATTTTGTCACCACAACCCAGATAGATAGGTTAGTCTCCCCTGTGTCAAATGGTGTTTTGCCTTTGTGAATTGCTGGCTCAATTACTGAGATATCGCTGTTTTTTGCAGTGTGCAAATGAGCTCTTTGGAGCAACAAGGGCATTGCCACTGCTCCAAAATGGAATACGACAATACCCTGATTGGTATAGAGACCATTTGTATATTGACAAAAATGACGATGTCTTGCCAATGGAAGAGATATTAACATTATAGTGAAGGTTCAGAGGCAATCCTATTAGAGTGACTAATGCTTGAATAACATGGTCGGCCGTTCACATTGCCAAGGAAAGGGAAATTTATAGCCAGATAGGACTTCCTCTGGCAATAGCAGTTTACCAATGGGCATACAATAAGAAAATGTTACCATAATAAGAGCCAAAATTGGGCCCTCTACTCATTCATACTATCACACACCAGGATCCAGCCAATACTGCTTTCCCCAGTCCCCTGCCTATCCTTTGTAAAAAGACAACAACGCACTTTATTGTGTCCCCCCATCTTTGTTTATTTTGGAGAAGATAAGTCCTATAGAACCCACAGCTCATTGTTAAAGGGGAGTATGGCTAGCCTTATCTGGGTCCTAATTTCAGATAAATCCAGTAGCATCTGAATTCTCTATCGTATTCCCTTTGCCTTGCTTTGGAAAGCGACAATCTTCAATAGACAAAATATTGGGACATTGTCATGTCACAGAAGAGGTTCAGAGCCGAAGCTTAGAGCCATCAAGTAAGATCAACTCATAGTCCATGAATTACATGGTCAGACAGTTGTTTCGAACTTCTGGCATTTACACCAACAAATATCCACTGGGAGAGAATATATGGCCAGATGCAACATTCCCTTCTTCATAAAAGCCGAGAACTGGGGGTTCGACAAGTCAGACTGATCACTGAACTGGCTTTGGTGTGCAAAGAACTTGTCTCCCAAAGAAAGCCAGCACAGAGATGGTTAATGTGTGCTGTATTTAACCTAATTCTACCCTAAATTTAATTGTATTAGTAACAATATTGAATGGCTTATATATTGTTTCAATGGTTCAAATTTGGGTTTATATTTTGTCCGTTCCTTCTTTGCAGCTAGTAGACCTCTACTTCCCTTGACTGTGAAGGAGAACACGGATGATACAAGGCATCTAGACTAATTACTAAAAAATAATCTAATAGCATTGCCAACAAAAACATTGTAGGTCACATGAAGCAGACCTCATCCTGATCTTAATGGTTTTGGTCCAGATTACATGTTTTGCTCTAACCATACATTTTGTTAGGAATTTGCTGATATCAGCCAGTTATGCTAATATGTCACATAAACCTGTCTCTGATTTGTTGGTGTCAGACTCCTTTTTGGCATTGATATACGCCATGTGCTCTAGGCCTGTGTATAAATATAAAAGCTAAGCACACACAATAATAGACCTGCTAACATTAATAGTGCAGTGACTAAGTCCTGCGATCAGCGAGGAGCCAAAAGTAAGGCTTCTATAAATAGTAGTATGCAATGGGATGCTAATATAGAAAGTGTGCACTGTTTGCATGCATGCACCGCTACTGACCTCATCAAATCCTACGCAAGGAATATGACAGGTGCGAGACGGAAGAGTAGAAACAGCTGGAAAGTATGGATAGAAAAGTTCAGGAGGGAGGAGAGAATAATAAATGCACAAAAGATAGATAATAAAGACAGTATACAGGAATAGAAGAGGATAGGCAAGAGCTCGAAGGAAATAAGAAAGTGGGGAGTAAGAAAAGTTAACAAATGAGTTTAACAGGAAGGCAATAGATGGGGAAGAGTCATTAGTGGAATTAAGAAAAGCAGGACAAAGGAGAAGGCAGAAGACAGGAGATATAAAGAGGAGGGTGAAAAAAAAATCTGTGGATCGGAGACAACAACAAGACAGAAGATGAGTGGAAACTTATTAAATAACAGAAAGATGAGGTAGGAAAGGGAGCTGGGTAAATCGTTGGCACCAGGGGATGGGTTAAGAGTCAACAGACACAGTATGACTACGAGTTAGGTGACAAAGAAAAAGACTGGAGATGGGATAAAAAATGTGGTCAGAAGAAGACAACTAGAAGACACGAGAGAGACTAAGTATGGAATAGGAAAATGGGTACAACAAGAGGGTCAGGAGCACAGCAGAAAACGGCAAGGCAAGATAAAGGCTTGTATAAGGTAGACAAGAGAAAAGCAGAGAGCAAAAAGGCAAGATATGGGGGGGAGCACAAGATACAGTAGAAAGGAAGGATATGAGGATAGAATATGGGATCAAGCAAGAACACAACAATAAGAGATGGGGTACAAAATAGGATCAAGCAAGAACAGGACAATAAGATATGGGACTACATCAAAATGCAAAATAGAATACACATCCATAAGCAAAATGGAAAACAGGAAAGAAACATGGGGGAAGGATATGGGATTCAAGAAAAATGCTGAAACAGGGTAGAGTGGTAAGATATGGGGTAGAATATGGTAGACAAATGCATAGCAGAGAGCAGAAAGGCAAGAGGTGGGGTAGAAGATGGGATCTAGAAGAACAATATAAAGTAGAAAGACAAGATATAGGGATAGAATATGGGATCAAGAAAGTAGAAAGGCAAGATATAGGGATAGAATATGGGATCAAGAAAGTAGAAAGACAAGATATAGGGATAGAATATGGGATCAAGAAAGTAGAAAGACAAAATATAGGGATAGAATATGGGATCAAGAAAGTAGAAAGGCAAGATATAGGGATAGAATATGGGATCAAGAAAGTAGAAAGACAAGATATAGGGATAGAATATGGGATCAAGAAAGTAGAAAGGCAAGATATAGGGATAGAATATGGGATCAAGAAAGTAGAAAGGCAAGATATAGGGATAGAATATGGGATCAAGAAAGTAGAAAGACAAGATATAGGGATAGAATATGGGATCAAGAAAGTAGAAAGACAAGATATAGGGATAGAATATGGGATCAAGAAAGTAGAAAGGCAAGATATAGGGATAGAATATGGGATCAAGAAAGTAGAAAGGCAAGATATAGGGATAGAATATGGGATCAAGAAAGTAGAAAGACAAGATATAGGGATAGAATATGGGATCAAGAAAGTAGAAAGGCAAGATTAGGGATAGAATATGGGATCAAGCAAGAACAGGACAATAAGATATGGGACTACATTGAAATGCAAAATAGAATACAAATCCATAAGCAAAATGGAAAACAGGAAAGAAACATGGGGGCAGGATATGGGATTCAAGAGTAATGTTGAAACGGAGTAAAGTGGTAAGATATGGGGTAGAATATGGCAGACAAATCAATGGCAGAGAGCAGAAAGGCACACTATTAAGTAGAAAGGCAAGATAGAAGGATAGAATATGGGATCAAGCAAGAACAGAACAATAAGTGGAAATATGCTGAAAGGCAAGATAGAATTCAGATCCATATGAAAAGCAGAAAACAGGAAAGCAAGGGGGGGGGGTAGAATATGGGATTCAGGAGAAAAAGAAGGCAATATATGGGATAGCATATGGGATCAGGATAGAATATGGGATTCTGAAATACAACAGAAAGTGGGAAGGCAAGATATGGGAATATCTAGAATATAAGATGTATGAGAAAACAGGAAGACGCGATATGACATAAAATATAAGATCAAAAAGCAAACATGAAAGCAAGATATGTGTAGAATATGGAATCCAGACTCAAACAGCAAAGCAAGATAAGGGGTAGAATACGGAATTGGGATGAAATATGGGATACAGTAACAGAAAATTAGAAGGCAAGATATGGGATAGAATATGAGATCCATGAGCAAACAGGGAAGCAAAATATGAGGTAGAATATGAATCCTATCAAGAAAAGGCAAGGTAAGATATGTGGCAGACCAAGGGACTTAAGATGATTAACATGCTGAGTAGGACAGAAGGACGGAATTGAGGCAGAAAATAGTGATCAGTAGATTAGAAGGAAAATGAAATCAGATAGTAGAAGAGTCCACACTTGGGTTACAAGCAGAAGTCTAAGGGGGTAAACATGTCGGCCAAGAGCTTGGTATACACCAGGAAGGTAAATGATCATCAACATAAAAGTCAGAAGTCTCATAGGGGCAAGGAAGGCAATAGTGAGGTCAAAAGAAGAGGGTCACCTGCTGTGCGGAGAGCAGAAAAGTAAGGGATGGGCTAGAACAATGAAGCTCAATAGAAAATGGGAGATTACGAGGGAGACAGAAGAGAGTCAGAGGCCTTGTGAAGAACACGAAGACAACAGATAGAACCAAGAGCATGAGACTGCGATTTTAAGAGTGCCATATGGAATAGAAAGTCAAGCAAAGTACAAAAAATTCTGCCTAGTGATCAGGAAGTCAGGAGATAGGATAGAGCAAAACCTTCAACTCGGCAAATCTACTTGTCTGTAGGTTGTGTCCTTACACCGCCTGAGACTGTCAGCAATGGTCATGTAAGGCCAAACCACCAACTCCGACCCCTTTGTTTTACCATAAGCCAATTCTGACTCCTGCTCCGACTCCTTCATAAACGGCTGATAGCCATGATCAGTCCGAAAGAGTAAAGTTCCTGAGATTCCCCAAAAAAGTTAATACCGTAATTGAATTCCTATGAAAGTAAAAATGCACCAAGCTATGCGTCTAATAATTCTACAATATCGAGAACTTTCCCCAACTCCATTCAAAACTGACCCTGACTTCCTGACTACGACTCCACACCCCAATGATAAAAGGGAACGGTAACACCAAGTTCCAACGTCTTTCTAGATTTCCACAAGGACTAGCACATGCGGAGCGGGATGAAGGACGGTAACTTTCTATTTCTACATCATTTCTTCCCATAATCACTGCAGAAATGCTCCTTAAACACAAGGTAAGCCATGCGTGAAACTAACCAGTGTGCCGTCTAATAGCAGTGGGCACATATTTTAATAAATGTTTGAAATGAGCAATTTAACAACAATTAGAGAAAATAAAGTTGAGCGAAATGTAATTAATCCACGGATTGAAATACCCCCAGACATAAATCCAGCAGCCTCGTACACAACAAGCCTCTTCCTGGCACCGTGCGCAGATCTAATTAGGAACAGCCATCTTTTGTTTGCTGTCATAAACGCAATAATGAAAAGCAAAATCTGTTTTTAGGGCCGTAAACACAACTATAAGATCTGCCGACTTTCACACCAGCTTTTATTTTCCTACTACTATGCAGAATGAGGAAATATCTGAGACTGCCGAGAAGAGAACATTAGTTGTGGGATTTTACAATGAAGCAGAATACAAAGAGACCATTTCTCTATATTGACAATGGTATTTGTCACAATGTCCCCACTACGCCGGGTGCGATCATTACACAGCTTAGCTGCTTTTCTGCAAATGCATTTAAGTCGGTGAATTTCAGAGTAAACCTACTGTTTTTTTAACTCCTCGTTCTCCAAAAATCAGCTAAACCACTCAATTTAGATCATTACCTCTGCAAATAGATACTTATTCATGTTAATATTACGTTGAATTAAAGGTTACGTTAACCTTTGTCATCGTTTTTTCAGTTCTAATGGATCTGCAGTAAAAAATAAAGTAACTTTGCACATAGCTGTAATTACAAATCTATTATCGTTCTGTGTATGCAGCTTCTGTGCAAATCTATAATTCTCCATGGTTACAGACTACAGACAATCCCTGTGTTGTCTGATCAACAAGTCACACTGCCTATATTCTGAGTCTTTCAAATAAAAAAAAATTGTTATTCATCCAACAATCTCTTTTAGGCTAAGCTCCCACGAAACGGAAACGCAGCGATAAAGCGCTGCGGGAACAACCACGGCATTAACGCATCGCGGTTCTTCCCGCAGCACTTTGAACAGAAAGTTCACGGAGTTTTCCTCCGCGGACTTTCTGTTAGAAATATATCTATGGGAAAGCCACTGGCTTTCCGTTGATATAATTGAAATACTGCAATTTTCAAAACCGCAACGGTTTTGGAAATTGCAGAATGTTCGCGCTGCGATTTTTTCTACAAAATGAGGATTTATGTGAACCCCATCCACTTTGCAAATACTGTAATACGCCGCAATTTTTCCTGCTGCGTTTACGCTGCGAGCATTTCCGGCCCATGGGGCCCCGGTCTTAGGCTGAGGCCCCACGTTGCGGAAACGCAGCTTCTTTTGTTGCAGTATTTTGAGCCAATGTCAAGAATGGCTTCTAAAGCAATAAGCAATATATAAGAAGATCTTATACTTCTATCTTCTGCTCATTCCACTCCTGGCTTTGGCTCAAAAACTACAACAAAATCTGCAGCAAAAAAAAGCTGCGATTTCGCAACGTGGAGCCTTATCCTTAGGCTAAGGAATGACGTAGCAAGCCACAGCCAAAAAGCACTGTGGGAAAAACTGCAGCGGAAAAGCAACCCCAGTTTTTCCCACATCCCCTTTCACAGAAAGTCCTCTGTGGACGTTCTGCTTCAATTATACCTATAGGGAAATCGCTGACGTTTTCGTAGGTATTTTAAAAAAAACGTGACGTGAAATGTAGCATGCCCACTGTGGATATTTTTCTGCAATGTGAGGATGGGATTAGCCAGAATCCCAGCCACTTTGAAGGGACAGTAAAGGCTGCGGTTTTTGCCACGGCATTTACATTAACAATAGAGATGAGCGAACACTAAAATGTTCGAGGTTCGAAATTCGATTCGAACAGCCGCTCAATGTTCGTGTGTTCGAACGGGTTTCGAACCCCATTATAGTCTATGGGGAACAGATACTCGTTAAGGGGGAAACCCAAATCCGTGTCTGGAGGGTCACCAAGTCCACTATGACACCCCAGGAAATGATGCCAACACCTCTGGAATGACACTGGGACAGCAGGGGAAGCATGTCTGGGGGCATCTAACACACCAAAGACCCTCTATTACCCCAACATCACAGCCTAACAACTACACACTTTACACACTCAATACCACCTCTCTGACAGTAGGAAAACACCTTGAAACATGTGTATTTGGCACTTGCAGTGAGGAGAGCTTGTCACCAGCAGTGAATTTGGCCCTTGTAGTAAGTTGAGGTTGGCACCAACATTTGTTTTGAAAATCAGGGTGGATTGAGCCTCTAACCAGCAGAGTTTGGGCAAATTCATGGTGGAGGGAGCCTCTAAACACCCCAGTTTGGGCAAATTCATGGTGGAGGGAGCCTCTAAAAACCCCAGTTTGGACCAATTCATGGTGGAGGGAGCCTCTAACCAGCCCAGTTTGGGCAAATTCATGGTGGAGGGAGCCTCTAAAAAACCCAGTTTGGACCAATTCATGGTGGAGGGAGCCTCTAACCAGCCCAGTTTGGGCAAATTCATGGTGGAGGGAGCCTCTAACCAGCCCAGTTTGGACCAATTAATGGTGGAGGGAGCCTCTAACCAGCCCAGTTTGGACCAATTAATGGTGGAGGGAGCCTCTAACCAGCCCAGTTTGAACCAATTCATGGTGGAGGGAGCCTCTAAACAGCCCAGTTTGGGCAAATTCATGGTGGAGGGAGCCTCTAAAAAACCCAGTTTGGACCAATTCATGGTGGAGGGAGCCTCTAACCAGCCCAGTTTGGACCAATTAATGGTGGAGGGAGCCTCTAACCAGCCCAGTTTGGACCAATTCATGGTGGAGGGAGCCTCTAAACAGCCAAGTTTTGGGAAATTCATGGTGGAGGGAGCCTCTAACCAGCCCAGTTTGGACCAATTCATGGTGGAGGGAGCCTCTAAACAGCCAAGTTTTGGGAAATTCATGGTGGAGGGAGCCTCTAACCAGCCCAGTTTGGACCAATTCATGGTGGAGGGAGCCTCTAAAAAACCCAGTTTGGACCAATTCATGGTGGAGGGAGCCTCTAAACAGCCCAGTTTGGGCAAATTCATGGTGGAGGGAGCCTCTAACCAGCCCAGTTTGGACCAATTAATGGTGGAGGGAGCCTCTAAACAGCCCAGTTTGGGCAAATTCATGGTGGAGGGAGCCTCTAACCAGCCCAGTTTGGACCAATTCATGGTGGAGGGAGCCTCTAACCAGCCCAGTTTGGGCAAATTCATGGTGGAGGGAGCCTCTAAAAAACCCAGTTTGGACCAATTCATGGTGGAGGGAGCCTCTAACCAGCCCAGTTTGGGCAAATTCATGGTGGAGGGAGCCTCTAACCAGCCCAGTTTGGACCAATTAATGGTGGAGGGAGCCTCTAACCAGCCCAGTTTGGACCAATTCATGGTGGAGGGAGCCTCTAACCAGCCCAGTTTGGACCAATTAATGGTGGAGGGAGCCTCTAAACAGCCAAGTTTTGGGAAATTCATGGTGGAGGGAGCCTCTAACCAGCCCAGTTTGGACCAATTCATGGTGGAGGGAGCCTCTAAACAGCCCAGTTTGGGCAAATTCATGGTGGAGGGAGCCTCTAAAAAACCCAGTTTGGACCAATTCATGGTGGAGGGAGCCTCTAATTAGCCCAGTTTGGACCAATTAATTGTGGAGGGAGCCTCTAACCAGCCCAGTTTGGACCAATTAATGGTGGAGGGAGCCTCTAAACAGCCCAGTTTGGGCAAATTCATGGTGGAGGGAGCCTCTAACCAGCCCAGTTTGGACCAATTAATGGTGGAGGGAGCCTCTAACCAGCCCAGTTTGGACCAATTAATGGTGGAGGGAGCCTCTAACCACCCCAGTTTGGACCAATTCATGGTGGAGGGAGCCTCTAACCAGCCCAGTTTGGACCAATTCATGGTGGAGGGAGCCTCTAAAAAACCCAGTTTGGACCAATTCATGGTGGAGGGAGCCTCTAAACAGCCCAGTTTGGGCAAATTCATGGTGGAGGGAGCCTCTAAAAAACCCAGTTTGGACCAATTCATGGTGGAGGGAGCCTCTAACCAGCCCAGTTTGGACCAATTAATGGTGGAGGGAGCCTCTAACCAGCCCAGTTTGGACCAATTCATGGTGGAGGGAGCCTCTAAACAGCCAAGTTTTGGGAAATTCATGGTGGAGGGAGCCTCTAACCAGCCCAGTTTGGACCAATTCATGGTGGAGGGAGCCTCTAAACAGCCAAGTTTTGGGAAATTCATGGTGGAGGGAGCCTCTAACCAGCCCAGTTTGGACCAATTCATGGTGGAGGGAGCCTCTAAAAAACCCAGTTTGGACCAATTCATGGTGGAGGGAGCCTCTAAACAGCCCAGTTTGGGCAAATTCATGGTGGAGGGAGCCTCTAACCAGCCCAGTTTGGACCAATTAATGGTGGAGGGAGCCTCTAAACAGCCCAGTTTGGGCAAATTCATGGTGGAGGGAGCCTCTAACCAGCCCAGTTTGGACCAATTCATGGTGGAGGGAGCCTCTAACCAGCCCAGTTTGGGCAAATTCATGGTGGAGGGAGCCTCTAAAAAACCCAGTTTGGACCAATTCATGGTGGAGGGAGCCTCTAACCAGCCCAGTTTGGGCAAATTCATGGTGGAGGGAGCCTCTAACCAGCCCAGTTTGGACCAATTAATGGTGGAGGGAGCCTCTAACCAGCCCAGTTTGGACCAATTCATGGTGGAGGGAGCCTCTAACCAGCCCAGTTTGGACCAATTAATGGTGGAGGGAGCCTCTAAACAGCCAAGTTTTGGGAAATTCATGGTGGAGGGAGCCTCTAACCAGCCCAGTTTGGACCAATTCATGGTGGAGGGAGCCTCTAAACAGCCCAGTTTGGGCAAATTCATGGTGGAGGGAGCCTCTAAAAAACCCAGTTTGGACCAATTCATGGTGGAGGGAGCCTCTAATTAGCCCAGTTTGGACCAATTAATTGTGGAGGGAGCCTCTAACCAGCCCAGTTTGGACCAATTAATGGTGGAGGGAGCCTCTAAACAGCCCAGTTTGGGCAAATTCATGGTGGAGGGAGCCTCTAACCAGCCCAGTTTGGACCAATTAATGGTGGAGGGAGCCTCTAACCAGCCCAGTTTGGACCAATTAATGGTGGAGGGAGCCTCTAACCACCCCAGTTTGGACCAATTCATGGTGGAGGGAGCCTCTAACCAGCCCAGTTTGGACCAATTCATGGTGGAGGGAGCCTCTAAAAAACCCAGTTTGGACCAATTCATGGTGGAGGGAGCCTCTAAACAGCCCAGTTTGGGCAAATTCATGGTGGAGGGAGCCTCTAAAAAACCCAGTTTGGACCAATTCATGGTGGAGGGAGCCTCTAACCAGCCCAGTTTGGACCAATTAATGGTGGAGGGAGCCTCTAAACAGCCAAGTTTGGACCAATTCATGGTGGAGGGAGCCTCTAAAAACCCCAGTTTGGACCAATTCATGGTGGAGGGAGCCTCTAACCAGCCCAGTTTGGACCAATTAATGGTGGAGGGAGCCTCTAACCAGCCCAGTTTGGACCAATTAATGGTGGAGGGAGCCTCTAACCACCCCAGTTTGGACCAATTCATGGTGGAGGGAGCCTCTAAACAGCCAAGTTTGGACCAATTCATGGTGAAGGGAGCCTCTAAAAACCCGTTTGGACCAATTCATGGTGGAGGGAGCCTCTAACCAGCCCAGTTTGGGCAAATTCATGGTGGAGGGAGCCTCTAAACAGCCCAGTTTGGGCAAATTCATGGTGGAGGGAGCCTCTAACCAGCCCAGTTTGGACCAATTAATGGTGGAGGGAGCCTCTAACCAGCCCAGTTTGGACCAATTAATGGTGGAGGGAGCCTCTAACCACCCCAGTTTGGACCAATTCATGGTGGAGGGAGCCTCTAAACAGCCAAGTTTGGACCAATTCATGGTGGAGGGAGCCTCTAAAAACCCCAGTTTGGACCAATTCATGGTGGAGGGAGCCTCTAACCAGCCCAGTTTGGACCAATTAATGGTGGAGGGAGCCTCTAAACAGCCAAGTTTTGGGAAATTCATGGTGGAGGGAGCCTCTAACCAGCCCAGTTTGGACCAATTCATGGTGGAGGGAGCCTCTAAAAAACCCAGTTTGGACCAATTCATGGTGGAGGGAGCCTCTAACCAGCCCAGTTTGGACCAATTCATGGTGGAGGGAGCCTCTAAACAGCCCAGTTTGGGCAAATTCATGGTGGAGGGAGCCTCTAAAAAACCCAGTTTGGACCAATTCATGGTGGAGGGAGCCTCTAATTAGCCCAGTTTGGACCAATTAATTGTGGAGGGAGCCTCTAACCAGCCCAGTTTGGACCAATTAATGGTGGAGGGAGCCTCTAAACAGCCCAGTTTGGGCAAATTCATGGTGGAGGGAGCCTCTAACCAGCCCAGTTTGGACCAATTAATGGTGGAGGGAGCCTCTAACCAGCCCAGTTTGGACCAATTAATGGTGGAGGGAGCCTCTAACCACCCCAGTTTGGACCAATTCATGGTGGAGGGAGCCTCTAACCAGCCCAGTTTGGACCAATTCATGGTGGAGGGAGCCTCTAAAAAACCCAGTTTGGACCAATTCATGGTGGAGGGAGCCTCTAAACAGCCCAGTTTGGGCAAATTCATGGTGGAGGGAGCCTCTAAAAAACCCAGTTTGGACCAATTCATGGTGGAGGGAGCCTCTAACCAGCCCAGTTTGGACCAATTAATGGTGGAGGGAGCCTCTAAACAGCCAAGTTTGGACCAATTCATGGTGGAGGGAGCCTCTAAAAACCCCAGTTTGGACCAATTCATGGTGGAGGGAGCCTCTAACCAGCCCAGTTTGGACCAATTAATGGTGGAGGGAGCCTCTAACCAGCCCAGTTTGGACCAATTAATGGTGGAGGGAGCCTCTAACCACCCCAGTTTGGACCAATTCATGGTGGAGGGAGCCTCTAAACAGCCAAGTTTGGACCAATTCATGGTGAAGGGAGCCTCTAAAAACCCGTTTGGACCAATTCATGGTGGAGGGAGCCTCTAACCAGCCCAGTTTGGGCAAATTCATGGTGGAGGGAGCCTCTAAACAGCCCAGTTTGGGCAAATTCATGGTGGAGGGAGCCTCTAACCAGCCCAGTTTGGACCAATTAATGGTGGAGGGAGCCTCTAACCAGCCCAGTTTGGACCAATTAATGGTGGAGGGAGCCTCTAACCACCCCAGTTTGGACCAATTCATGGTGGAGGGAGCCTCTAAACAGCCAAGTTTGGACCAATTCATGGTGGAGGGAGCCTCTAAAAACCCCAGTTTGGACCAATTCATGGTGGAGGGAGCCTCTAACCAGCCCAGTTTGGACCAATTAATGGTGGAGGGAGCCTCTAAACAGCCAAGTTTTGGGAAATTCATGGTGGAGGGAGCCTCTAACCAGCCCAGTTTGGACCAATTCATGGTGGAGGGAGCCTCTAAAAAACCCAGTTTGGACCAATTCATGGTGGAGGGAGCCTCTAAACAGCCCAGTTTGGGCAAATTCATGGTGGAGGGAGCCTCTAACCAGCCCAGTTTGGACCAATTAATGGTGGAGGGAGCCTCTAAACAGCCCAGTTTGGGCAAATTCATGGTGGAGGGAGCCTCTAACCAGCCCAGTTTGGACCAATTCATGGTGGAGGGAGCCTCTAACCAGCCCAGTTTGGGCAAATTCATGGTGGAGGGAGCCTCTAAAAAACCCAGTTTGGACCAATTCATGGTGGAGGGAGCCTCTAACCAGCCCAGTTTGGGCAAATTCATGGTGGAGGGAGCCTCTAACCAGCCCAGTTTGGACCAATTAATGGTGGAGGGAGCCTCTAACCAGCCCAGTTTGGACCAATTCATGGTGGAGGGAGCCTCTAACCAGCCCAGTTTGGACCAATTAATGGTGGAGGGAGCCTCTAAACAGCCAAGTTTTGGGAAATTCATGGTGGAGGGAGCCTCTAACCAGCCCAGTTTGGACCAATTCATGGTGGAGGGAGCCTCTAAACAGCCCAGTTTGGGCAAATTCATGGTGGAGGGAGCCTCTAAAAAACCCAGTTTGGACCAATTCATGGTGGAGGGAGCCTCTAATTAGCCCAGTTTGGACCAATTAATTGTGGAGGGAGCCTCTAACCAGCCCAGTTTGGACCAATTAATGGTGGAGGGAGCCTCTAAACAGCCCAGTTTGGGCAAATTCATGGTGGAGGGAGCCTCTAACCAGCCCAGTTTGGACCAATTAATGGTGGAGGGAGCCTCTAACCAGCCCAGTTTGGACCAATTAATGGTGGAGGGAGCCTCTAACCACCCCAGTTTGGACCAATTCATGGTGGAGGGAGCCTCTAACCAGCCCAGTTTGGACCAATTCATGGTGGAGGGAGCCTCTAAAAAACCCAGTTTGGACCAATTCATGGTGGAGGGAGCCTCTAAACAGCCCAGTTTGGGCAAATTCATGGTGGAGGGAGCCTCTAAAAAACCCAGTTTGGACCAATTCATGGTGGAGGGAGCCTCTAACCAGCCCAGTTTGGACCAATTAATGGTGGAGGGAGCCTCTAAACAGCCAAGTTTGGACCAATTCATGGTGGAGGGAGCCTCTAAAAACCCCAGTTTGGACCAATTCATGGTGGAGGGAGCCTCTAACCAGCCCAGTTTGGACCAATTAATGGTGGAGGGAGCCTCTAACCAGCCCAGTTTGGACCAATTAATGGTGGAGGGAGCCTCTAACCACCCCAGTTTGGACCAATTCATGGTGGAGGGAGCCTCTAAACAGCCAAGTTTGGACCAATTCATGGTGAAGGGAGCCTCTAAAAACCCGTTTGGACCAATTCATGGTGGAGGGAGCCTCTAACCAGCCCAGTTTGGGCAAATTCATGGTGGAGGGAGCCTCTAAACAGCCCAGTTTGGGCAAATTCATGGTGGAGGGAGCCTCTAACCAGCCCAGTTTGGACCAATTAATGGTGGAGGGAGCCTCTAACCAGCCCAGTTTGGACCAATTAATGGTGGAGGGAGCCTCTAACCACCCCAGTTTGGACCAATTCATGGTGGAGGGAGCCTCTAACCAGCCCAGTTTGGACCAATTCATGGTGGAGGGAGCCTCTAACCAGCCCAGTTTGGACCAATTAATGGTGGAGGGAGCCTCTAACCACCCCAGTTTGGACCAATTCATGGTGGAGGGAGCCTCTAAAAAACCCAGTTTGGACCAATTCATGGTGGAGGGAGCCTCTAAACAGCCCAGTTTGGGCAAATTCATGGTGGAGGGAGCCTCTAAACAGCCCAGTTTGGGCAAATTCATGGTGGAGGGAGCCTCTAACCAGCCCAGTTTGGACCAATTAATGGTGGAGGGAGCCTCTAACCAGCCCAGTTTGGACCAATTCATGGTGGAGGGAGCCTCTAAACAGCCCAGTTTGGGCAAATTCATGGTGGAAGGAGCCTCTAACCAGCAGAGTTGTGGGAAAGCAGGGTGGAGGGAGCCTCTAACCAGCAGAGTTGGTGGAAATCAGGGTGGAGGGAGCCTCTAACCAGCAGAGTTGGGGGAAATCATGTTGGAGGGAGCCTAGTATTAGCAGAATTGTGCAACGCTTATGGTGGATGAGTATGAGGATGCGGAGGAATTGGAGAGGTTGAGTACAGACATGGAGTTTCATGTTGGGGTGCTTTACACAGGTGGGCACAAAAATGAAGGCTCTATCCAGTGGTGGTTCATTTTTATCAAAGTGAGCCGGTCGGCACTCTCAGCTGACAGACGGGTGCGCTTGTCAGTGATGATGCCACCGGCTGCACTGAACACCCTCTCAGATAGGACGCTGGCGGCAGGACAGGACAGCACCTCCAAGGCATATAGGGCAAGTTCAAGCCACAGGTCCAACTTCGACACCCAATACGTGTAGGGCGCAGAGGGGTCGGAGAGGACAGGGCTGTGGTCGGAAAGGTATTCCCGCAACATGCGCCTATACTTCTCACGCCTGGTGACACTAGGACCCTCCGTGGCGGCACTTTGGCGAGGGGGTGCCATCAAGGTGTCCCAGACCTTAGACAGTGTGCCCCTCGTTTGTGTGGACCGGTGAGAACTTGGTTGCCTACTGGAGGAACTGCCCTCCCTGCCGCCACTGTCACATGCTGGAAACATCTCCATCATATTCTGCACCAATTGCCTGTGGCAAGCATTGATGCGATTGGCCCTCCCCTCTACCGGAATAAAAGACGAGATGTTGTTTTTATACCGGGGGTCAAGGATAGCAAAGATCCAGTACTGGTTGTCCTCCATGATTTTGACAATACGCTTGTCGGTTGTAAAGCACCCCAACATGAACTCAGCCATGTCTGCCACAGTGTTAGTTGGCATGACTCCTCTGGCCCCACCGGAAAGTTCAATCTCCATTTCCTCCTCATCCTCCATGTCTACCCATCCGCGCTGCAACAATGGGACGATTCGAAGTTGCCCGGAAGCCTCCTGTATCACCATCACATCATCGGACAACTCTTCTTCCTCCTCCTCCTCCTCCTCCTCCATTAAACGCAGTGAAGCGGACAGATGTGTGGACCTACTCTCCAGCTGTGACGGATCGGATGCTATCCCTAACTCCTCTGTGTGATCTGAGTTATCCCTGATGTCAATCAGGGATTCTCTCAGAACACACAAGAGCGGGATTGTAAGGCTCACCATCGCATCCTCAGAGCTCACCCTCCTTGTGGACTCCTCAAAGACCCGTAGGATGTCACAAAGGTCTCTCATCCATGGCCACTCATGGATGTGAAACTGAGGCAGCTGACTTTGTGGCACCCTAGGGTTTTGTAGCTGGTATTCCATCAAAGGTCTCTGCTGCTCAACCACTCTATTCAACATCTGAAACGTTGAGTTCCAGCGTGTGGGGACGTCGCACAAAAGCCGGTGTTGTGGCACATGCAGGCGTTGCTGGAGAGATTTTAAGCTAGCAGCGGCTACTGTCGACTTGCGAAAGTGGGCGCACATGCGCCGCACTTTCACCAGTAGCTCTGGAACATTGGGGTAGCTCTTTAGGAAACGTTGCACCACTAGGTTGAAGACGTGGGCCAGGCATGCAACATGTTGGAGTCCGGCAAGCTCCAGAGCTGCTACCAGGTTCCGGCCGTTATCACAAACGACCATGCCTGGGCCCAGGTGCAGCGGCTCAAACCATATTGCCGTCTCATCGAGGAGGGCATCCCTCACCTCGGAGGCAGTGTGCTGTCTGTCCCCCAAGCTGATCAGCTTCAGCACAGCCTGCTGACGTCTACCAACGCCAGTGCTGCAACGTTTCCAACTCGTAGCTGGGGTCAATCTAACAGCGGAGGAGGAGGCGGTGGCGGAGGAGGAGGCGGAGGAGGAGGCGGTAGAGGAGGAGGAGGAGGGGGGTGTTCTTCTCGTGTCCCTGCCAGGAATGTTAGGCGGGGAGACGAGGTACACCGGGCCAGTTTGGGAAGCAGTCCCAGCCTCAACTACATTTACCCAGTGTGCCGTCAGTGAAATGTAGCGTCCCTGTCCGCATGCACTTGTCCACGCGTCGGTGGTCAAGTGGACCTTTGTGCAAAGCGCGGAACTAAGGGCCCGCCTGATGTTGAGTGACACGTGCTGGTGCAAGGCGGGGACGGCACACCGGGAGAAGTAGTGACGGCTAGGGACGGCATAGCGAGGTGCCGCAGTTGCCATCAGGTCCAGGAAGGCGGGAGTTTCAACAAGCCGGAACGCCAACATCTCCTGGGCCAGCAGTTTAGCAATGTTGGCGTTCAAGGCTTGCGCGTGTGGGTGGTTAGCAGTGTATTTCTGCCGCCGCTCCAATGTCTGAGAGATGGTGGGTTGTTGTAAAGAAACGCCTGATGGTGCCTTTGATGGTGCAGGAGAAGGAGATAAGACAGGACCAGGGGAGGATGAGGTAGAAGTCAACAAAGTGGCGGAGGCAGATGAAGTGGTGTCCTGGCTCGTCCTCTGGAGTGCATCGCCAGCACAGTCAGCAGTGGCAGTGGCAGAGGCAGAGGCAGAGGCAGTGGCAGTGGCGTGAACGGCAGGCGGCCTTTGTCCTGCCGTTGCTGCCTGCCACTGATTCCAGTGCTTGGATTCCAAATGACGGCGCATTGAAGTGGTGGACAGGTTGCTCTTCTCAGAGCCCCTAATCAATTTCGAGAGGCAAATTGTGCAGACAACACTATATCTGTCCTCGGCGCATTCCTTGAAAAAACTCCACACCTTCGAGAAACGTGCCCTCGAGGTGGGAGTTTTTCGGGGCTGGGTACGAACTGGAACATCTTGGGAGATTCCGGGTGTGGCCTGGCTTCGCCTAAGCTGCTGACCTCTGCCTCTGCCTCTAGCTACCCTTTTTGGTGCTGCACCTGCCTCAACATCCACACTACTTTCCCCGCTTGACATCCCCCCTGTCCAGGTCGGGTCAGTGTCCTCATCATCCACCACTTCCTCTTCCAACTCCTGTCTCATCTCCTCCTCCCGCACAATGCGCCAGTCAACTGGATGCCCTGACGGCAACTGCGTCACATCATCGTCGATGAGGGTGGGTTGCTGGTCATCCACCACCAAATCGAACGGAGATGGAGGAGACTCTAGTGTTTGAGCATCTGGACACAGATGCTCCTCTGTTAGGTTCGTGGAATCGTGACGTGGAGAGGCAGGTTGAGGGACAATGAAAGGAGCGGAGAACAGCTCTGGGGAGCAGGGACAGTTTGGGTTATTGTTCTGTAAAGCTTCGGAATTTTGGGAGGAAGGAAGACAAGACTGTTGGGTAATAGGAGGAGAGGAGGCAGAGTCTGACTGGCTGCTGGACAATGTGCTGTAAGCGTTCTCTGACAGCCATTGCAAGACCTGTTCCTGGTTCTCGGGCCTACTAAGGTTTGTACCCTGCAGTTTAGTTAATGTGGCAAGCAACCCTGGCACTGTGGAGTGGCGCAATGCTTGCTGCCCCACAGGAGTAGGCACGGGACGCCCTGTGGCTTCACTGCTACCTTGCTCCCCAGAACCATTCCCCCGACCTCGCCCACGGCCTCGTCCACGTCCCTTTCCGGGAGCCTTGCGCATTTTGAATTCCTAGTTAGAAATTGGCACTGTATACCAGTAGTAAAAATTGTGGGTGCACGTAACCCCAATATATTCTTTGAATTCCCAGTCAGACACTGGCACTATATGGCAGTAGCAAGAAATGAGGGTATTTGTATTCCCAATATACTCTTTGAATTCCCAGTCAGACAATGGCACTGTATACCAGTAGTAAAAATTGTGGGTGCACGTAACCCCAATATATTCTTTGAATTCCCAGTCAGACACTGGCACTATATGGCAGTAGCAAGAAATGAGGGTATTTGTATTCCCAATATACTCTTTGAATTCCCAGTCAGACAATGGCACTGTATACCAGTAGTAAAAATTGTGGGTGCACGTAACCCCAATATATTCTTTGAATTACCAGTCAGAAACTGGCACTATATGGCAGTAGCAAGAAATGAGGGTATTTATAACCCCAATATATTCTTTGAATTCCCAGTCAGACAATGGCACTGTATACCAGTAGTAAAAATTGTGGGTGCACGTAACCCCAATATATTCTTTGAATTACCAGTCAGAAACTGGCACTATATGGCAGTAGCAAGAAATGAGGGTATTTGTATTCCCAATATACTCTTTGAATTCCCAGTCAGACAATGGCACTGTATACCAGTAGTAAAAATTGTGGGTGCACGTAACCCCAATATATTCTTTGAATTACCAGTCAGAAACTGGCACTATATGGCAGTAGCAAGAAATGAGGGTATTTATAACCCCAATATATTCTTTGAATTCCCAGTCAGACAATGGCACTGTATACCAGTAGTAAAAATTGTGGGTGCACGTAACCCCAATATATTCTTTGAATTCCCAGTCAGAAACTGGCACTATATGGCAGTAGCAAGAAATGAGGGTATTTGTATTCCCAATATACTCTTTGAATTCCCAGTCAGACAATGGCACTGTATACCAGTAGTAAAAATTGTGGGTGCACGTAACCCCAATATATTCTTTGAATTACCAGTCAGAAACTGGCACTATATGGCAGTAGCAAGAAATGAGGGTATTTATAACCCCAATATATTCTTTGAATTCCCAGTCAGACAATGGCACTGTATACCAGTAGTAAAAATTGTGGGTGCACGTAACCCCAATATATTCTTTGAATTCCCAGTCAGAAACTGGCACTATATGGCAGTAGCAAGAAATGAGGGTATTTGTATTCCCAATATATTCTTTGAATTCCCAGTCAGACAATGGCACTGTATACCAGTAGTAAAAATTGTGGGTGCACGTAACCCCAATATATTCTTTGAATTACCAGTCAGAAACTGGCACTATATGGCAGTAGCAAGAAATGAGGGTATTTATAACCCCAATATATTCTTTGAATTCCCAGTCAGACAATGGCACTGTATACCAGTAGTAAAAATTGTGGGTGCACGTAACCCCAATATATTCTTTGAATTCCCAGTCAGACACTGGCACTATATGGCAGTAGCAAGAAATGAGGGTATTTGTATTCCCAATATACTCTTTGAATTCCCAGTCAGACAATGGCACTGTATACCAGTAGTAAAAATTGTGGGTGCACGTAACCCCAATATATTCTTTGAATTACCAGTCAGAAACTGGCACTATATGGCAGTAGCAAGAAATGAGGGTATTTATAACCCCAATATATTCTTTGAATTCCCAGTCAGACAATGGCACTGTATACCAGTAGTAAAAATTGTGGGTGCACGTAACCCCAATATATTCTTTGAATTACCAGTCAGAAACTGGCACTATATGGCAGTAGCAAGAAATGAGGGTATTTGTATTCCCAATATACTCTTTGAATTCCCAGTCAGACAATGGCACTGTATACCAGTAGTAAAAATTGTGGGTGCACGTAACCCCAATATATTCTTTGAATTACCAGTCAGAAACTGGCACTATATGGCAGTAGCAAGAAATGAGGGTATTTATAACCCCAATATATTCTTTGAATTCCCAGTCAGACAATGGCACTGTATACCAGTAGTAAAAATTGTGGGTGCACGTAACCCCAATATATTCTTTGAATTCCCAGTCAGAAACTGGCACTATATGGCAGTAGCAAGAAATGAGGGTATTTGTATTCCCAATATACTCTTTGAATTCCCAGTCAGACAATGGCACTGTATACCAGTAGTAAAAATTGTGGGTGCACGTAACCCCAATATATTCTTTGAATTACCAGTCAGAAACTGGCACTATATGGCAGTAGCAAGAAATGAGGGTATTTATAACCCCAATATATTCTTTGAATTCCCAGTCAGACAATGGCACTGTATACCAGTAGTAAAAATTGTGGGTGCACGTAACCCCAATATATTCTTTGAATTCCCAGTCAGACACTGGCACTATATGGCAGTAGCAAGAAATGAGGGTATTTGTATTCCCAATATACTCTTTGAATTCCCAGTCAGACAATGGCACTGTATACCAGTAGTAAAAATTGTGGGTGCACGTAACCCCAATATATTCTTTGAATTACCAGTCAGAAACTGGCACTATATGGCAGTAGCAAGAAATGAGGGTATTTATAACCCCAATATATTCTTTGAATTCCCAGTCAGACAATGGCACTGTATACCAGTAGTAAAAATTGTGGGTGCACGTAACCCCAATATATTCTTTGAATTACCAGTCAGAAACTGGCACTATATGGCAGTAGCAAGAAATGAGGGTATTTGTATTCCCAATATACTCTTTGAATTCCCAGTCAGACAATGGCACTGTATACCAGTAGTAAAAATTGTGGGTGCACGTAACCCCAATATATTCTTTGAATTACCAGTCAGAAACTGGCACTATATGGCAGTAGCAAGAAATGAGGGTATTTATAACCCCAATATATTCTTTGAATTCCCAGTCAGACAATGGCACTGTATACCAGTAGTAAAAATTGTGGGTGCACGTAACCCCAATATATTCTTTGAATTCCCAGTCAGAAACTGGCACTATATGGCAGTAGCAAGAAATGAGGGTATTTGTATTCCCAATATACTCTTTGAATTCCCAGTCAGACAATGGCACTGTATACCAGTAGTAAAAATTGTGGGTGCACGTAACCCCAATATATTCTTTGAATTACCAGTCAGAAACTGGCACTATATGGCAGTAGCAAGAAATGAGGGTATTTATAACCCCAATATATTCTTTGAATTCCCAGTCAGACAATGGCACTGTATACCAGTAGTAAAAATTGTGGGTGCACGTAACCCCAATATATTCTTTGAATTCCCAGTCAGAAACTGGCACTATATGGCAGTAGCAAGAAATGAGGGTATTTGTATTCCCAATATATTCTTTGAATTCCCAGTCAGACAATGGCACTGTATACCAGTAGTAAAAATTGTGGGTGCACGTAACCCCAATATATTCTTTGAATTACCAGTCAGAAACTGGCACTATATGGCAGTAGCAAGAAATGAGGGTATTTATAACCCCAATATATTCTTTGAATTCCCAGTCAGACAATGGCACTGTATACCAGTAGTAAAAATTGTGGGTGCACGTAACCCCAATATATTCTTTGAATTCCCAGTCAGAAACTGGCACTATATGGCAGTAGCAAGAAATGAGGGTATTTGTATTCCCAATATACTCTTTGAATTCCCAGTCAGACAATGGCACTGTATACCAGTAGTAAAAATTGTGGGTGCACGTAACCCCAATATATTCTTTGAATTACCAGTCAGAAACTGGCACTATATGGCAGTAGCAAGAAATGAGGGTATTTGTATTCCCAATATATTCTTTGAATTCCCAGTCAGACAATGGCACTGTATACCAGTAGTAAAAATTGTGGGTGTATATAGCCCCAATTCTATTGCTAGGGGACTTGCAGGGTATTTCTGGGGTGAAGGTGGGGGGGCACACCGTTGGAACGGGTATCGGGGTATATATCGGGTATACGGGAATACACTGACAGTGTATTCCATTCAGGATCCTGGGAAAGCTGGGTTGCGGCGATTGAGCCCGTCAGTGCCACGTTACACTGACAAGCTTCTCCCTGGAATTTAGCTCTTACAAGAGCTGTTGGTTGTCTTCTCCTTCCTATCCTAGCCTGTCCCTGCCTACCCAGAATCTAAGCCCTAGCTAGCTGGACGGAAACCTCCGTCCTCGGTGAATTGCAAGCTCAGAATGACGCGAAGCTGGGCGGCGCTGTTCTTTTAAATTAGAGGTCACATGTTTTCGGCAGCCAATGGGTTTTGCCTACTTTTTTCAACGTCACCGGTGTCGTAGTTCCTGTCCCACCTACCCTGCGCTGTTATTGGAGCAAAAAAGGCGCCAGGGAAGGTGGGAGGGGAATCGAGTAATGGCGCACTTTACCACGCGGTGTTCGATTCGATTCGAACATGCCGAACAGCCTAATATCCGATCGAACATGAGTTCGATAGAACACTGTTCGCTCATCTCTAATTAACAACCCATTTATTTATTATGCTTACTTATATAGCGCCATCATATTCCTCAGCGCTTTACAGATATTGTCAGTCACTGTCCCATATGGGGCTCACATTCTACATTACCTAACAGTATGTCTTTGGGAGGAAACTGGAGTACCCACACAAACATGGGGAGAACATACAAACTCCTTGCAGATGTTGCCTTTGGCAGGATTTGAACCAAGGACTCCAGTGCTGCAAGGCTGCAGTGCTAACCACTGAGCCACCGTGCTGCCCTACTAAAAAGGTTTTATGGTTCCTATAACTAAAACTTAATAAAAAGTTAGAGAATTTTCAAAACTATTTCTGTGTTAACTCAAGTTAAGTCAAGATCTCTGCTTGTAGAGCCTTCACTGTTTGTCATCTGACACAGAGGTGCATGACTTGTGACAGTTACAGGAGGACTGGCCAAAATCCCAATTAACAAACTTTTCGGGACTATTAGGAATTTAGTTGGGGGCTAACTTTCCTACTAAAAGGGGAGGTGGGCTGAAACTTGCAATGACTACTCGGAGAAGGATATGATATCACTGAGGCCTTCTATGTATAGACACTCGGGTGTTTTTTTACCATAATTTTCCCACACTCATGTAAGATCCCCATTTGCGGAGCTACCATGCCCTACAATGCGTTACTGCTGAGTTGCAGTGCAGTCATTAGAGGTCTGTCTTGTAACGAACCATTCATCACATGACCAAGACAGATTTTTCTCCTCTGTTTCCCATAAAAATCTGTCGTAAATGACAGCAAGCAAAGAATATAACGGCTGACTTACTAAAATATACTCTTGCGTGCAGCACTAGGGACGACATGTTTCAATCTAACATTTATATCCTTAAAGTAAAGAATTGAATGTTTTTGAGTCATACGACAGGAAGCTGATGTGAAGATTGAACAAAGAACCATTTTCCAGAAAATTACACTTTTAAAAGATCCTTCCCTGCTGTTGCCAAATGTCCCTGTCACCAGCACAGTGAGAGATGACATCACAGAATGACATGTAAGAAAGCACCACCATTTACAGAAGATGGACTAATACACAACAGAATACCAGGAATAATGGTATTAAAGGGGATCTTCAACTCCCTGCATCCCTCAATAGACACTGCTCCACTGATTCTGGCACAGTTGGAATTTTCTCTCTAGCTCCTACCACTCCTGAGTAATTGGTGCTGATATTTTTAGCACCCAATATACTAGTTAAAGGGGCTCTATCAGCAAAATCATGCTGATAGAGCCCCACATATGCGTGAATATCCTTTAAATAGGCTATTCAGGCACCGTAAATATTATATTAAACTACCCCCCCCCCCCCCCCCCCCCCGTTTTAAAATAATACCCTAAAAAAGAATGTGATCTACTTAAGCATCGTGCACGCTGGGTGGGCATTCAGGGTGCGCCGTCTTCTTCATGCACACCTCCTCTTCCTCCGATGTCCTCGGACCCTGTCCTCCTCCGGCGCTCGCGAACTGACATTGATAAAAAAAAATGGCCTGGGCACATGCGCAGTAGCATGCGGCTTCTACTACGGCTACTGTGCATGCGCCCAGGCCATTTTTTTTTATCAATGTCAGTTAGCGAGCGCCGGAGGAGTACGGGACCCAAAGACATTGGAGGAAGAGGAGGCGTGGATGAAGAAGAAGACACACCCTGAATGCCCGCCCAGCATGCACAATCCGTAAGTAGATCATTCTTTTTTAGGTTTTGCTGATAGAGCCCCTTTAAGTTTCTACTACCTGGTGGGCGGTACCTGACTGTCTACTCCAACCAAAGACCGCCCACAATAGAAAGGCTAATTAGAACATCAGGTGCTGAAACTAACAGTACCAATTTCTTTAGGAACGGCAGAGGCTGGAGAAAAAATTCCAACTGTGCTGGAATTAGTAGAACGGCGCCTATTGCATGACACAAAGAGGTGGAGGTGAAAGGTCTTATTTAATAAGCTCATGTACTTACAGTCATTCCTAGGTAAAAGAGATTGGGCTCATTTATCGTGTGGGTGCAACCAGTCCTGCAAGTGAGTAATAGGAAACATGGCTGCTTTCTTACAAAAACAGCGCCACACCTGTCCACAGGCTATGCGTGATATTGCAGCACAGTTCAATTCACTTCTATGGAGCTGAGGTGCAATGCTAGACACAACTCATGGAGTAGAGAGGCGCAGGTTGTGGAAAAAAGTAGCTTTGTTTTGCTATTAGTGGACAACAAAATATAATATATTAGGCACTCTTTTCTTACGCCATCACATGGTCAACAAACAGCTACGCGGTAAACAGACACACATTCAAAAGAAATTTGTCTTAAGTTTTGGAGAAGTCAATTTCATAAAAACCATCCTAGCCCTACTCCGGAGACCTACCTGGAGAGGACAATCTCCTGACTACCTCATGTGGTACCTGTATGTTACCCTGTGCCAAGGCAGTGGTGAAGACGCATTGGAGTACATTTCTTTGCCAGCTCTAAACGTTTATTACTTTTTGTCTCATACGTTTCTCATTTCATTTTCCCGGTTCTGCACAGTGTGATTATTTTTATCAATTTATTTGTGTTGTGACAAAAGCCGAAGGAAGAAAAGATGAACTGGTGGTTAAGAAAGACTGAGAAGAGGAATGAGGTGAGGGAAATAGAAAGAAAAAAGGAGAGGAAGCAAAAGAGAAGTGAAATGAAAAAAGAAAGATGGAAGGATTGAAGAGAAATGGGGAAGGGAGGTAAAGAGGTTATAGAAAGAAAGGAAGAGGGAAGAAGGAAGGAGAGGTAGGTAGGAAAGAATGAAGGACGGTGAAAAGGAAAGGGGCGAGTGGAGAATCATGAAAGGAGGAGGAAATGGTTGTAAAGGGAGGTAAGTAGAGAAGAATGATGGAAAGGGGAAATGGCCATAATGTGGGTTAAGAAGAATGAAGGAGGATATGGAGTAAAGGGAAGTGAGGTAAGTGGAGAAGAATGAGCAAATGAGTGTAAAGGGAGGTAAATACGGAAGAATGAAGGAAATGAGTGTAAAGGAGGTAAATAAGGAAGAATGAAGGAAAAATGAGATGGGCATAAAGGAAGGTAAATAGAGAAGAATGAAAAAAAGAAGGAGATGGCTGTAAAAGGGGGTAAGTAAAGAAAAATGAAAAAAAGGAGGAAATGGGTGTAAAGGAAAGGCAGGTAAGTAGAAAAGAATAATGCAAGGAGGAAATGGGAGGTTGGTGTAAAGGGAGGTAAGTAAAAATAAATAAAGGAGTGAAGAAATTGGCATAAAGGGACACTAAAGCACCAGCATGTCCTTATGGACCAGTATTTATATATCCCAAATATTCCTATATTATGGCCTTCCATTCTGGGTTTTCTCAATAAAACAACCTAAGGGCCCCTTCACAAAGAGTAAACGCGTGTGTCTTTTGGCCAAATACACGTGTAAAAATACACGTGTAAAAATAAGACTCCCATTGACTTCAATGACATTTTACACGTGTATTTTGACGTGTTTTTTTACACGTGTAAAAAAAAAATGCCATTGAAGTCAATGGGAGTCTGATTTTTACACATGTATTTTGCCAAAATACATGCGCGTTTAGTCCGTGTGAAGGGGCCCAATACCAATACTTAAACTCTCAGGGCATGCACATTTCCCCATTGAGGTTGGAGCAGGACAGCCTTGACATCCATCAGACGTACGGTGAAGCTAATATGTTCTTCTCCTGGGAAAGGGCAGGAGCACCAGAGGTGGGTCATATCAGAACATCAGACTCATTTCTTTGTAACTATTAGGACAGATTTTTTAAATAAGTTCCCTTTAAGCAAGTACAGAAACTGGGGAAATAGGATATGTATGAAGGACAGTGAAAAGAAAATGACAAAGACAAGGGAATGACAAGACAAAAGGGTAAACCCAGGCACTCTGTACTGTACCTGCCCTCTGTATTCCAGTCACACGTGCTACTTGGAGGGTGTCTTTCGCTTGTCTGTCTTGAGGAATATTAATGTCTCCAGGAACTCTCTGTACAGAAACAACTCTGCTGTTTAACTCTGATGACTAGGAACAAGCGCTCAGCATGCAACGCATGGAACAGATTCACCTCAGATAGTCACAAATCCATAACAAAACCAGCGTGTGTCGTAAACTTCCCGACTGTCAGAGGCGCTACGTCCACCTCTGAATAACAATGCTGCAAAGAACAGAGAAGTATATTTCCATAAACACAAAAAATCCACCATGAAAGTTGAGGTCAAACTTTATCAAATGTACGAAGAGGCTGATATGACATCACAGGGTTTGTGTAGGCCCTTGGGCAACAGAAATTCAATGGGCTCCTTTGTAGCGTAACTCATGCAATGGTGGCGTGTTCCTCTAAAGGCTCTGCAACAAAAAAACACCTGGTAAAATGGCTGCAGGTCTTCTATAAATCTGCAGCTATAACTGACATGCCTCAACACAGTATAATGGACCCTTATACCCCCACACATATAATGGCCCCCTTATTATGCCCCACACAGTACAATGGCCCATTATGCTCCCATACAGAAAAATGTTCCTTTATACCACCATACCATGTCCCGATAAACCTCAGCACAGAAATAATGGCCCCTTATGTCCAAAACCGTATAATGGATCATTATGCCCAGTACAGTATAATGGGCCCTTATGCCCAGCACAGTATAATGGATCATTATGCCCAGTACAGTATAATGGACCCTTATGCCCAGCACAGTATAATGGACCCTTATGCCCAGTACAGTATAATGGACCCTTATGCCCAGTGCAGTATAATGGATCATTATGCCCAGCACAGTATAATGGACCCTTATGCCCAGTACAGTATAATGGAACCTTACACCCCCATACAGTATAATGGCCCACATATTATGCCCCACATAGTGCAATGGCCCCTTATGTCCCCATGCAGTATAATGTTCTATTATGCCACCATACAGAATAATGTCCCTTTATGTCACCATATAGAGTAGTATAATGGCCTGCAGAGTCCAGGGAGCTAAGACTGGTGAGTAGTAATGAAATCTGTACTCAGCCCTGTTACCAATGCAATATGTACTTCTATCTACACTCACAGATGTGCTCATTGCAGGAACAGAGTGGGCCCTCTTTGGCGCTGTGGACTCCATCACCTGGCCTCTTATGCTCCTCTATGCAGTATAATGACTCCCTTTTGCCCCCACACCGTACGATGACCCCCATATTATGCCCCCACAAAGTACAAAGGAACTCTTATGCCCCCAATGCCCCCCATACAGACTAATTGATTTTTATGTCACCATACAATATAACAGCCTCTAATACCCCCATATACTATAACAACCCCCTCACACTCACTTGCAGTGTAATGGCCACTTGTGCCTGGAGAGTACAGGGAGCTAAGACTGCTGAGTAATTATGAAACCTGTACTCGGTCCTGGTACTAGTGCAATTAGTACTTATATCTGCACTCATAGCTGCTCCCATTGCAGGAACTAGGTGGGTTCCCTCTGGCACTGTGGACTCCATCAACTGCTAAGGTTGGCCAGGAACTGCGTTGTCCCCATATATGACATCACTATGATATGACATCACTTTGTGATGTCATGATTGAGGGGATAAGTGATCTCACGCCACCCTGTCTTATGTAATGTTGCATATTTGCATGACAGACCACATTGGGCCATTAGAGACAACTTTCCATGAGATCCTTCTCTGTGATTTACTTGCATCTTCTGCCAGAGACCTCTACTTCTCCCTGTGTAGCAGTGCAGATAAGTGGAACAGCTCTAAGCTTAAGTATCTGAGCGACAAGGAATCCCTGAGGACCCTGATAAGGAGGCCACTTCTCTCCCATCATCTCCAGAACATCAACTGTCTGTCTCCGCCACAATGACATGGCCATTTATACTCTGTGCCTTTAACCACTTAGTGCAGATATCTGTTGGCAGCCTGCACAGAAGCTACAGGAATAAGCAGAGCGCTCTCACCTAGGGCAACTTCTGGAAGGACTTGGCAGAACTATTGCATCTGCTGCAATGTGACTAGTAGGAATGTCAGCGGAACAATCGTGACTATTATACTAGTACTAGTCAATTAAAGGAGCAGACTCAGTGTTTAAAGGGGTTTTATAGGACTATCATACTGATGATCCATCCTTAGGATGGATCTGTGGAGGTCTGGCACCAAGCACTCCCAATGCAATGCCAAGCACAGCCACTATATAATGTATGGCGCTGTGCTTGGTAAGCGGTGAAGAAGCCATAGTGATTGTAAAGAGATTCTCCAGGGATCACGTGAATACTTACTTCCTACAGGTCTTTTAGAAAGCTGGGTCCAGCTCCGAGTCACATGTGTCTAGACAGGATTAGTGAATCTATGACCAATGGTGGATACTACTGGTGTCATAAACAGAAATGTTGACACATCTACAGGACCCACTAATGAAACCTTAACAGCTTTAGCACTTTTAGGTGATTTTGGGGCATTAAAAGGGTTTTCCACAGCTCCACTCTTTGTGTAGTGGCCAAGCCTTGTCACTGCAATTCTTCTTCCATTCACTTGCAGTGACTCAATAAATCTGCATGGAATTATAGGGGTGACAAAAGGGGCAGAGGGGTTATTTTCCATACGCCCTAGGTGTTTTCAGGAGCTAATGGGGTAAGAGGGGTAATTATTATCATGGTTTTTTCTATAGTGGGGGTAAGAGAGGAGCTTTTACATGTGTTTTGAGTATAAAATATGATTATAGGGGTGACAAAGGAGTTAAAAGGGATAACAGTTAGGGACCATCCTCCATAAATACAGAGAAAGAAGACCACGCTCACCCAGGGACCAACAATCTTTATTAGCACAACGCGTTTCGAGCTGGACGGCTCTTTATCAAGTGCAAAAAATCCTATCCCAGTTGAAGGTTCCTGCAGGAACCTTCAACTGGGATAGGATTTTTTGCACTTGATAAAGAGCCGTCCAGCTCGAAACGCGTTGTGCTAATAAAGATTGTTGGTCCCTGGGTGAGCGTGGTCTTCTTTCTCTGTATTTATGGAGGATGGTCCCTAACTGTTATCCCTTGACGTCTATTGGCGTGTGACCAGCTGCTGCCTAGACCTATTCCTACTATTCGTTGTATATGCGATCAGGGTTGTTGTATCCATTTCAACCCTGTCAGGTGAGCAGCCTAAATTATTTCTGCTGACCTTGTTACTTCATCCCATTACTACACATTGGTCGGCTCGGTGCCTCTTTCTTTTCTAAAGGAGTTAAAAGAGGCAGAAGGGTTATTTTCCCCTTGTTTATCAGGGGGGTAACTGAGTAGTAGGGGTAGCTATCTGGCTTTTTCTCTATAGCGGAGGTAAGAGAGGTGCATTTTCATGTATTTTGTAGTATGTAGCAGGATTATAGGGGAGACAAAGGGGGTAAGAGGGGCAGAGGGTTTGTTTTCTATATGCATTGAGCTTATAGGGAAGGTAATGGGGTAAGAGGGGTAATTATTATCATGTCTTTTCTCCATGCAATGGATTTTAGAGAACGTAAGAGGAACATTATCTTGTATTTTGCCCTATGCAATGGGATTATAGAGGTGACAAAGGGGGTAAGAGGAGCAGAGGGGTTATTTTCCCTAGCAGGGGTAAGAGATGAAATGATCACGTTTTCTCCCTACAGGGTTGTTTTATGAAGGAGGTATAGTCTGGGTATATACTGTATACTGTCAGTGGAGCATTTTCACACGGAGCATATTGAACAGTTTCTTCTAAACAAAGCTATAATTATAATAGAATTAACACGCCAGGACAAACGATATGCAGATTCCGGCCCGGCCACTAATGATGCTTGACAAAAGCCCTATTGTTCATTGATATTAAAACTACAAACAGTATGTGCCTTTGAAGCCGCTATAATAGAGCCCTTCAGTCTGAAGTCACCGCGCCAATTACAGGGAGCATCGAACGGGCAATCCTAATGACTTCTACCACTTAAATACCACATGGCGCATCTTAAAGAAATCACTCAAAAATGTTCCCGTCTGCCTAGTGCAACGTTTATCATTAATACCAATACTATCCTGACTATAATAGTGGAAATCGCCAGAAGAAAACCACCTGCACAGAACTTGTAGGAGCAGAAGTTTGTTCTCCAGAGCTGCACTTCCTGCTCTAATGATCTATAATACCATGCACAAATCTTTTTCTCTCTTCGCTTTCCTGTCATACTTGGGTTTATCATTCTAATAGTCATGTTTCTATGCCCTCGGTTATTATACTACTTTTACAGTAAAGTAGAAATATATAATATACACATATATAATAGCCCACGTGTGTCTTGGCCGCTTCAATACAAAGTTACGCTGGGTTCACACCTGCGTTTGGGGTCTCCGTTCTATGGTTTCCGTCTTCTGCATGCCAGAAGACGGAAACCATAGACCGGGTCCGGCCGTGCGCGGTGGTGAGCGTTTTAGGCTCTCCGCCGCGAAACCGGATTTTTTTATCCGGACACAGAGTACTACATGTCCGACTCTGTGTCCGGATTATAAAACCCGGTTTCGCGGCGGAGAGCCTAAAACGCTCACCGCCGCGCGCGGCCGGACATCTCTCTCACCCATTCAAATGAATGGGTGAGAGAGACTCCTGCAGGTTTCCGTCTCCTGCCTCTGTTTTAGGCAGGAAACGGAAACCTAAGTACGGAGTGCCAGCCGCAGATGTGAACGAGCCCTTATAGGCAATGTTGTCAGAAGGCAACTGTGTTAAGGGGTTGTTTGAAATTAAGAAAAATTACAGCTTTTTTTCTAGAAACAGCACCACCCTTATTAATGGGCTGTGCCTGGTATTGCAGCTTAGTGCCATTAAACTGAAAACTTGCAATACCAGATATAACAAATGGGTAAGAGTTGTTTATTTCTAATCTCATAAACCACTTTAGGGATGAAGATATATGATCCGACCAGCAAACGTCCGCCACCCATGATGGCCAATGCTCCAATGATGTTGCAGGTAAAACTTGAGGTTTTAACCACCAACACAATGGGCAACGCATGGCTAAGTATTCACATAAGCCAAAATTAGAATGAAATGAAAATTATAATAAAATTGTTGGACAGTGGTCAGGCCTGCTTGCTGACTGTTTGCAGGGAGCAATTGGCCAGATTACAGCATATGTAAAATGCAGGATCTTCATATATACTGTGTGAATTGTGCATGTGGTGTGTGTAGTGTGTGTGTGTGTGTGTGTGTGTGTGTGTGTGTGTATGTGTGCGGTGTTTGTATTTATGGTTTGTGTGTAGTGTGTGTGTATGTATGTGTGTGGTGTTTGTATTTATGGTTTGTGTGTGGTGTGTGTAGTGTGTGTGGTTTGTGTGTGTGGTGTGTGTATGTGTGTGGTGTTTGTATTTATGGTTTGTGTGTGGTGTGTGTAGTGTGTGTGTGGTTTGTGTGTGTGGTGTGTGTATGTGTGTGGTGTTTGTATTTATGGTTTGTGTGTGGTGTGTGTAGTGTGTGTGTGGTTTGTGTGTGTGGTGTGTGTATGTGTGTGGTGCTTGTATTTATGGTTTGTGTGTGGTGTGTGTAGTGTGTGTGTGGTTTGTGTGTGTGGTGTATGTGTGTGGTGTGTTTATGGTTTGTGTGTGGTGTGTGTATGTGTGTGGTGTTTGTGTTTATGGTTTGTGTGTGGTGTGTGTGAGACATGTGCATAGTGCATATATAGTGTATTTTTATGTATTTATATACACATACTGTATACATATTTTCATACACACACACACACATACACGCAGACACGTATACACTATACACCACACACACACTATAAGTAGAAGAGAAGGACGTTGCCCCTTTGAGTAGTTTTCCATTAAGCGTTATCTCGCTGTGGAAGCTCAATAGCATCCTTCAGCTCTCCGGAGAAGAAGAGGTTATCCTCAAGATCTTATCTGCCAGTGGATTACTGCTTGTCCCGCTACAATGGAAATATGGCAAGGAAATGGCACAAAATAACTGAGGATGATAGGAAATAAGGAGGGCATTAGTGACCCTTACTTTCAGGCTGGACATAGTAATAGAGGGCATGGCCGGCTCAGTATACCCGCCGCATGAGAATGCCGGTAAGAGTATGGCTCGATTATATGGCAGGCACAGCATAAGTAATGTAAACAGAGCAGTGGGTAGAGCAGAGCCACCGCTGTGTTAAAAGAGGTATGAGAAAGACATTACAACATAGCGGAGAATCTGAGAGGAAAATGCCAATAACGGGCGTCTTGTCTTTCTTCTTACTCAGCAAGAAATGTACACAGATTCCTTCTACTCTTTTGTGCTTCTTCGCTTTCCTCAAGACATAACTGGATAACTTTTTCTCCTCTAATACAGATCCTTTCTTGTCCAAACCAGAAATTTCCTTACCAGCACCAATGTCATCTTCTAAGTTTACCTTCCTCCAAAAATCATCCATGAATATAAATTCTGGAGGTATATACTGCGGCCCATAGCAAAATGTATCTGTATGTTGCTTGTACCATCATGCACCCCCCAATTTGGGGATCAAGACTTGGCCAGTGTCAGACTGCAGTTCCTTGGGCACACCAGATATAATTATTCGGAGGGCTCCCTCAACAACCCCCTAAGAAATAGACCTTCGTACCCTTCAAATGTGGTTGTCTTCTCCTGGACCATTATTGTGTCAGAGCCTGGATCTCCTGGTACTCTGGTGGGCCAGTTCAACATTGCACTTGGCCACCACCAGGGATTTGGTAGAAACCTCTGCTCTGGTTCTTCCTTTGAAGGGGCCTTATTTAAGCTATCTCCACCAATAGGGGTCTAACCCAAGCCGGGTCTCACGCCATGTTGAGCCAAGAGCAGCTTCATGGGCCACCTGTATCAAACAAACCCCATTATAATCACCAAAACAGAAAAACTAAGCAATGGATAAAGAAAATGTTTGAGTTTTTGACTTAAGATTTTTTGTTAATTTTTCTATTATTATAGATGGTTGGAGCCACACGGGGTGGACCCTCTGCTGAATTTTTGGGTATTCCTCTGGAAGCACCCGAAATCAGGATTCACTGTAGGTCTTTCGCAGATTCCAGTTGCATTTATAGACATATTTCAGTTTTACAACCCACAGCGGAGATCGGAGTTTTAGTCATAGCATATGGATGGGATTTGTAGAAATTTCATCCTGTATTCTGCCACTGTATACCGCAGTGGGTTAGCCGCCGGCATGCTTGCAGAGACTAACCTGCTGTGAGTACTGCCCGTGTGTCTCCAGCCTCAGGTTATGTTCACATGGAGTTCTTTTCGAGGTGAGTTTGTTAAAAAGTCATTTGCACAGAAGACAAATGCAACATGCCCTTGTATGATACTAATATGGCATCGACAACAGCTAGAAAAAGCATCAAAATTGGCAAACACATCATAATCCGCATCCAAAAACAGACGATTTTATAGGCCGAATCAGCATCAACTTTGAGGCATTTTATCACTTACATTACGAAAATGGCATTAGAAAGTCGTAAATCATTGACAGTCATAAGTGGCATTTTTGTGCCGCCTTCACCACTTTTCAGAAATGTTATGACGTGGACTGGAAGACAGTGCCCATTAAGTAATAGGTGTCCTGCTTGGGAAAACGCCTTCCATGAGGTCCTCATACTCTAATACAGATCTGATGGACATTTGTAGAGGACCTACACACACTGGTCATGTGACACCGTCATCAGTCATACTGCTTCTATGTCTAATATGTCCAATAAGTATTCCTAGCCAATTTAAAGAGGCAATTTGGTTATTTCAAGTTACCCTTTGTGTGACTGCTGGATCCCCGTTGTTCATGAGAATGTGGGTCCCATTCCTTCATCTGAATGGAATGGCAGGTTGAGTGCCTGCCCTGTTGGAGATGGCCGAGCATTGTATTTACCTGCACTATTCATTTTGGGTTATAAGGGACCGCCATACTCAAGACAGGATAGGCGTAACTTGCTGACCAATGGGGGACTTATCAGGGAAGGACGCTCCTGTGGATAACTTGGAATTAATGGAACAGGCCTTTCAAGTTGTCACCTTCAATCTTGCCGAGTATACATGTGTTTTAATGGATGGTGGTTTATCTCTACGAGAACAAGTGAACCGGCATCAGAAGAGTCATTATCTGTTAGGTAAGATCAGGGAGGTCCCCGGTACACATAAGATGAAATCGGTGGGTTCGGCTAACTTGTCTTATTCCATCTATCCAATCCCAGAATTCCGGCATCTAGTCTGCTGCTCCATATAAAAAATACAGGATGTCACAAAGAGCGGTCCTGCCACTATATATATGGCTATATAGGAATAGCCGTATATACAGACACCTAGTAAACAAAGGCAAAACATCACTCCAAAATAATCATTTCACAATATGCCGGAGGTAAAGGTACGATGCATCAAATTTTGGCATGGGTATTACATTCCGGAGAGATAGGTCATGGACCCCTAAACTAAATATGTACTAGCAGTGAATACCTTGGAGCTAGGTTCTCCTGATTAAATTGGAGTTAGCAAAAATCTACATTTTAATTTGCAAACCAATTAGTGGGAATGCGGATATTCACCGAAAATCATTAAGTCATTCACCGATTATTTTCTTAATCTGTGTGTGCGGAAAACAACTCCTACAAGTCGAGTCTGAGGAAAATAAAGTATAAGGAAATATATCTGAGAGGGGATATGAAATAAACATAGACAGATGGATGGATGGATGGATGGATGGATGGATAGACAGACAGACAGACAGACAGACAGATAGATAGAAGGATAGACAGACAGACATGTTCACACAACATCTCCTTCAAGTCGAGGATAAGGAAGGTAGAGTATAGGGAAAAGTATCTGAGAGAGGATATGAAATAAACATAGACAAATAGATGGAGAGATAGGCACAGTAGAAAAATGGATAGATAGATGATAGATAGATCGATAGATAGATAGATAGATAGATAGATAGATAGATAGATAGGAACTAGACAGATATGAGATAGATAACTTATGGTACATATAACAGATACAGTAGCTGCAATAGAGATAGATAGTAGATAAAAAGATAGATAGATAGATAGATAGATAGATAGATAGATAGATAGATAGATATGACATTCATAGGTATATAGAGAAACATGGATAGGTAGACTTAAAGAAGAATGGATGGATGGATGGATGGATGGATGGATGGATGGATGGATGTGGACATGGAAAGGATAGAAAGATAGATAGATAGATAGATAGATAGATAGATAGATAGATAGATAGATAGATAGATACTGTAGATAGATAGATAGATAGATAGATAGATAGATAGATAGATAGATAGATAGTAGATAGATACTGTAGATAGATAGATGATAGATAGATAGATAGATAGATAGATATATACTGTAGGTAGATAGATAGATAGATAGATAGATAGATAGATAGATAGATAGATAGATAGATACTGTAGATAGATAGATAGATAGATAGATAGATAGATAGATAGATAGATAGATAGATAGATAGATAGATAGATAGATACTGTAGATAGATAGTTGATAGATAGATAGATAGATAGATAGTTGATAGATAGATGGTTGATTGATAGATAGATAGATAGATAGATAGATACTGTAGATAGATAGATAGACAGACAGATAGATAGATAGATAGATAGATAGATAGATAGTTGATAGATAGATAGATAGATAGATAGATAGATAGATAGATAGTCACGTGACAGTAGGTTATCTCAATAGTTGAGGTAACTGTTACAGTATTACATAGAACTAGATAATATTGAAGTATTGTAGAATTTGTTGCTGTAATATTCTCAACAAGACAAACAAGCATAATCCAGACGTATACACCATTACCAGGGACTGTGTAATTCCTAACAAATAGACGGAGACTTATGTTACAATAGATGCAAATAGAATTTTAAAAAGGGCAAGCTAAAAATAATAGTAGGGGGAGGCCGGGCGCATCGAGTACAGTAAGTGATCTCCTCATAGGCAAGTACACCCTGAAAACACATTGTGCTCTTTAAAGGGGAATACCACCGAGATGTATCTTCAGTAGGGGATCATCTAGTGGGGCGGGGAATATCAATGTGTGTAGTCAGAGTAGTCAGGCTCCGCCCTCTAAGGCCCTGCAATGGACATTACATAGTATATCACTTCTGCCTAGACTACTCCTTTAAGCCTCATGAAAACTGTTCCCATTTAGAGTAGAAGTAGAGATCATGGAGAAGAAATCGATCACTCGATCATCCGTCTCCACCATCTTTGTGCAGCTTCAATGCATAGAAAGGCTCCGTATACATTGCAGAGAAGAATTATGCATAGAAATATATACAAGTAAAGTAATGCAAATCATTTAGCAAAGGTATAAATGTTATCCTGTCATCCTTGACAATTCTGTGATTAAAGCCGCCATCTTGCTACTGAAAATCCTAAACATATGGGCAGAAAATATGGCAATAAGGGATTTGTGCATTGTAATTTACCTGTATGTTATTGACGCGCGCTGTATGGAAACGTTCTACAATACAGCACCACCTGCTGGACACAACTGGTACTGCCTTATATCAGAATATATGGAATAGAATGTTGAAAATTTGCCAGATTATCGTGCTATCCTATTATGGAACCATATATCACACATATCATGACAAGACAAATACGGATTGTAGAATCCAATATCTTATATGACAGAAATACAATTCCTTATAGAAAAAGTAGCAGTCATAGCTACCTATGTCACAATATATCTATATAAATATAGAAAAGGGTCCCTTTACCCAAGGGGGGACACAGCTACGTGGTCATTTAGGGCACTTTTAATATTTAATGTTATAATCAACCCCTTAAAGGGGTTTTCCAGGACTTATACAGTGATGACCCATCCTTAGGACAGATCATCAGTCTCCCCATCTCACCTTCTGTCTCTAACCCTCTCCCCCATAGATTGTAAGCCCTCACGGGCAGGGCCCTCTGTCCCACTGTGCCAGGCGGTCATTGTTAGTATTGTATCTGTTTGTATATTTTGTGTACCGTATGTAACCCCCAAATATAAAGCACCAGGGAATTAATGGTGCTATATAAATAAATAATAATAATAATAAGTCATCAATTTGTGATTGGTGGGGGTTCAACACTTGGGACCCTCATCAACCAGCTGGTTGAAGAGCCCACAGCATTCAGGTGAATGCCAAGCACAGTGCTATACATTGTGTAGGGGCTGTACTTGGATTTACAGATCAGCCCCATTCATATGAATGGGACTGAGCTGCTGTACCATGTGACTGGTGAATGTGACATCATGAACACCGGAAAAAGGCCGAAGCTCTCTTTAAAGAAGACCTTTCATCACCTTTACCAACTACAACTCATGAAATACTTGAATAGGTCCTGCTCCACTGATTCCAGCACAGTTGGAATTTTTTCTGTAGCTATCACCATTCTCGAGTACCGTAATCCTTTCTGCGAGTTTCAACAAAGTTATGCTATCTATCACCAGGTGGGCGGTACTAGGCTGAAGTAGAAAGACAGGGACCGCCCACCTGACAATGGAACGCATGTGCTGAAACTAATAGTCATGATTACTCAGGAACGTGGAGGTTAGAGAGATAATTCCAACTGTGCCGGAATGGTGTGAGAAGTCTTCTTTAGACCAGTTGCAGGCGACCATGCTGTGGGTCAGTGTACTATCCATGAATTTCACGGATAGCACACTGACCCATTCTTTTCTATGAGCCCGTACATAGGACGGTAATCTTCACGGTCCCATGTGCGGGCCAACAGTCCGGGCCGCGTCAGATAGGACAAGTCCTATTCCTGTCCTATTTTGTGGCCTGTGCTTCCGTTGCTCCTATTCATTTAATGAAAGGAGCCGCGGAAGCATGGCCTGTGGATGGGCGGCACATGGGGACATAGCATAAATAGCATATCAGACACCAAAACTAACATTTATTGCTCAGGAATGGCGGGGGGCAGAGAAAAAAAAACAATCCAACTGTGCTGGAATCAGTGGAGCAGTGACTATTAACAGATGCTAAGAACCGGGATTGGTGGAGGTGGCGAAAGGTCCTCTTTATTAAACAGATGATCAGAGCGTTCTGGATGTCGGACCCCACAAATCACATATTGATGAACTATCCTAAGGATGGAATAGAAATGGAAAATTGTCCATCCACAGCAATATAACCTTTACACATTATAAGTGCTAAGTGTCTAGGGGTCCCACCACCCATAGCGCACAGGCGTGGCCTTTCAAGTGAAGGACACAGAAGCCCCATTCTCAGGATTGGTGGCACACCTAGCGGTGAGACATTTAGGTGATAAGTTAATATAGGGACAACAGCTACCATGATTATAATAGTTGACCTTTCATATTCAGAGAGCTAGATCACTCTTCATCCAAGGAAGGAACTTCTGACCTTAAGGGGTTGCCTAAGAACATGCATTTTTGAAGAATAGTGCCATCTTTGTTTACAGGTTGTGTCTGGTATTGCAACTCAATTCCATTGAAGTGAATGGGGCTGAGCTGCAATACCACTCACAATGTATAGACACTGCTTTTGAAAGACAGCAGCCATATTTTTCTAATCCTGTACTACCCACACAAGTGAATTGTAAGGAGGACGGAAGTTTCTTGAGTTCACATGAAAGCTTATTCCAATATATACTGAGAAATTGAAAAAAAGATTATCCTGAATATTTTCCATTTAGCAAAGTGGATGTTCAAGTGCGGAATGTGGAGAATAATTTGCTTCTAGAAAACAGAAATGACATTGTAGCAGGTTTGTATGACTATAGTTCCTTACATCAAGGGGGCGAGTTTGTATTTACCGTCATTCACAGGTGGATCCCGGCAGTCCCATGTAAAAAAGCCAACAAATAAATTATCTCCAAAGGACGATGCCCCCAAGCTCTGACTCTGCACCGTCCTCATCTATAAGCGGAAGGTTCCAGTTACTGGCGGTTATATAATATCTTCTCCCTGAACATCCAATTATATATTCTCTGCAAATCACTGAGCTTCTAGATACAGATGGAAATCTCTCACGTAAGCGACGGTTCTACGGATGTGACAGACAAACAGGCGAAACACCGCACACTCAACGCACTATATACCACAATAAGTGTAGGGTCTTACGCTGGAGTGAGAACACGAGTACTATGAGTACTATATCATCATATACAATGTATAGTTTATGCAAAGATAATATGGAACGGAGAAATATTTATCAATCATATACATATCTCACATTTAGCTATATATATCTATCGATCTATATGTCTATGTATCTATCTCTGTCATATCTATCAATCTATAGCTCTATCTCTGTCATACCTATCATCTCATGTACAACTATTTATCTATCTCATTTTTAGTTTCCCATCTCTAACTATCTCTGTATAGATATCTTTCTTATCTATCTCCTCTATCTCCTCTATCTATCTATCTATCTATCTATCTATCTATCTATCTATCTATCTATCTCATATCTATCTATCTATCTATTTCCTATCTATCTATCTATCTATCTATCTCATATCTATCTATCTATCTCATATCTATCTATCTATCTATCTATCTATCTATCTCATATCTATCTATCTATCTATTTCCTATCTATCTATCTATCTATCTATCTATCTATCTCATATCTATCTATCTATCTCATATCTATCTATCTATCTATCTATCTATCTATCTAAACATGTCTGTTAATCATTTAATCTTTGTATCCCTCCATTTACGAACATACTTATCTCTACTATCTCGCATGTTATCCTTGCATCTATCAATCCATTGACAATCAATCCATCAACACCAAAATATCCATTATCTATCCATTAATAAATACATATTGATATGAGTTAGGTATGAGATGGACATGAGATAGATACAAGATAGATACAAGATAGATAGATATGAGATTGATAGATATATAAAAAGATAGATATGAAATAGAGAGAGATGATAGATGATAGATAGATGATAGATAGATAGATAGATAGAATCATTTAATCTTTGTATCTATCCATTTACGAGCATACTTGCTTCTACCATCTCCTTTCATCTATCAATCCATTATCAATCAATCCATCAACACCAAAATATCCATTAACTATCCATTAATCTACTTGTTTCTCTCTATCTGTATCCATGGCTGAGAGCAGCAGGGTGTGAATTAGATTATAATGGATGCAAATCCTTTTGGATCCAGAACCAAAGGTCCACCCTTCGAAAAAATGAAAAATGGCAGCATTCCAGAAATAGTGATGAAGAAATCTGTCTTTATTGAGTCCATGCCACGTTTCGACTCTCAGTGGAGTCTCTATCTATCTATTAGTATATCTGTCTAGGTTCTATTTATCTATCTCATATCTATATCTCACTCATCTATCTGTTTCTTATTTCATATCTATTTATCTATCTATCTCTTCTATCTATCTATCTATCTATCTATCCATATCTATCTATCTATCCGTCTATCTATCTATCTATCTATCTATCTCATATCTATCTCTTGTTTTTTGGATACAAGTCACATGGAATAATACAGAACATATCTACATCTTACAAAACCAAACTTTTAATAGCAATATCTAATGAGCTCATTAAGAGTTAATTTTCACCCCCATACAATGTGTAGCAGGGACACCGGTGGGGGTTTGTTACAATGTAGAGTAAAGCTTTATTGGGTAATATTGTGAACCAATCAGATAATGGTAATGACCATAACCCGCCTACCCATTCAGCAGCACCCATGACTCGAGACGCCTTGTAGTAGACGCCTCATCATCACATTATCCATGAAGTGGTTATATAATAACATTCTCCCTCCCGGATATAATATTCCACATGCGGTATGCAGTGACATTACTATTCTATAGAATATTCTATGAGATCCTTCTGTCAGGCCAATGATGAAGACTTCAATCCTCTAATGTAGAAAATGAGATAATGTCGTAAATTACAGCAGCGGAAAAATGTAAATTCTTCCAGATCATAAATATCCCCCATAGAACAATACTATAGAAAGGACAGTCATAGAGGACGAGCTATAGACAGCATGACTGGGGGCACATACATAGTTATCACATGGCTGGGCATGATACACCGAGTACCTCCATACTGCACACAGCACGTTCCCAACCAAAATCCACCAGGTACTGCTAATATTACCAGACACCAGAGACAAGTCGCCTATTATAGCAGAGCTCAGGGAGCGGGCACAGAGGAGTTCTCACTTGGCATTATGCCCACAGGCTATCAGTGGCAAACCTCAGGCAAGACAATGACAAATCCAGCTCTGCTGCATCTATATACAGTATAAGATCACATCAATGTTGTGCCAGCTCTGCACTCATACAGACAAGCTCAGCTAAGTTTCATGCATTTACAGTGGTTATTACTGGACAATACTGGTCCCCCACTTGTATTCATTGTATTAATGTCACCCCCTTTTCTATTGAACATCATTGGCACTCTATGTACATTTAGAGACGTGATGGCGACCTCCTTTATAGTGCTGGCACCCCACAAATCATGGAATAGTGATGACACCACACTTTATCATGCTAGCACCCATGGGCAATTATGGTCATTCACTTTTAAATACGGATACCTCCCATAATATTGGGCAATATTGTCACCACACTTTATAATGCTGACACCCCATTTATCACTAAGCAGTGCTGGGACCCCACTTTGTAATACTGGCACCCAACATATTACTGCACAATGCTGCTGCCCAACATGTTATTGTGCACTGTTGGCACCCCAATTTATAATACTGGCACCCCACAGATTATTACGCAATGTTGGCATCTGACTTTCTGTTGCATGATGCTGGACTTTCTGTTGTGTAACGCTGGCACTCCACTTCTTATTGAGCAGTGATGGCACCTTACTTCTTACATATAATACTGGCACCCCACTTATTACTAAGTAGTGCTGGCACCTACCTCTATTGTAAAATACTGGCACCCAACTTATTATTGAGGAAGGTTGGTACATCATTTCCCATTGTATAGCGCTGGCAGGCTACCTATTATTGCGCAGTGTTGCCACCTCAATTTTTACCATATAAAGCTGGCACCCCACATATTATTGAGCAGTCCTGGCACCTCACTCTCTACTATACAATGCTGGCACCTCTATTATTATTGATCAGCGTTAGCACCTCACTTCTTACATATAAAGCTGGCACCCAATTCTAACTGAGCAGTGCTGGCACCTTACTTCTTTATGTATAAAGCTAGAACCCCAAGTCTTATTGAATAGTGCTGGCACCCCACTTCTTATTGAACAGTCCTGCCACCCCACTTCCTACTGTATAAAGCTGGCACCCCACTTCTTACTGAGCATTCCTGGCAAAAGCACTTCCTACTGTATAAAGCTGGCACCCACTTCCTGCTGTATAAAGTTGGCCCCCCACTTTTTATGCAGCAGTCCTGGCACCCCACTTCTGCTATATAAAGCTGACACCCCAGTTTCTACTGTATAAAGCTGGCACCCCAGTTTCTACTGTATAAAGCTGGCACCCCAGTTCTTACTGTATAAAGCTGACACCTCATTTCCTACTATATAACGCTGACACCCCATTTCCACCTATATACTGCTGGCACCCCACTTCTTACTATATACAGTTGGCGTCCCACTTCTTACTGTATAAAGCTGGCACCCTACTTCATACCATATAAAGCTGACACCCCCTTTCCACCTATATATAGCTGGCACCCCAATTCTTACTATATACAGTTGGCACCCCACTTCTTACTGTATACAGCTGGCACCCCACTTAGTAATATATACAACTGACACCCCACTTCCTACTGTATACAGTTGGCACCCCACTTCCTACTGTATACAGCTGGCACCCCACTTCCTACTATATACAGCTGGCACCCCACTTCCTACTGTATAAAGCTATAACCCCACTTCCTACTATATACAGCTGGCACCCCACTTACTAATATATATAACTGACACCCCACTTACTAATATATATAACTGACACCCCACTTCCTACTATATACAGCTGGCACCCCACTTACTAATATATATAACTGACACCCCACTTACTAATATATATAACTGACACCCCACTTCCTACTATATACAGCTGGCACCCCACTTCCTACTATATACAGCTGGCACCCCACTTACTAATATATATAACTGACACCCCACTTCCTACTATATACAGCTGGCACCCCACTTCCTACTATATACAGCTGGCACCCCACTTCCTAATGTATACAGCTGGCACCCCACTTCCTACTGTATACAGCTGGCACCCCACTTGCATTTACAGATAAATCACCAACTTCAGCTTGCCCATGCCCCAGTTTCTGGTGCCAGGTGCCAGTTGCATATGCCTGAGTTGAATCAGTAAGGACAGGCATGGATTACTAATGACACCAGGCGATGCCCACACCATGCCACCGGTGCCCGCAGATAAATGACATGCACCCACTAGTGCCAGTTGCAGCTGTCATGCCCAGATGTGGGTGCCTCAGTCTCCTCAGTGATGCCCCCGGCGGGAGGCCAGAGCCCCGGTGCTAGTACTCACCAGATGCCCGCTCTCCTGTCTATGGTCCAGCTATCCAGAAGCAGCGGCCGGAGGCTCCGGGAAAGTCCATGAGTAGCCCGGGAGCAGGACGGCCTCTGATCAGTCAGCACTCCCTCTCCTGTCCTCCTCCTCCTCCTCCTCCTCCTCCTCCCTCCTTCATCACTCACCCTCCCTTCACCCAGCTCTCCAATCGGCTGCCCTGTATCCTCCATGTACACACTGTATTCCCTCACACAGTCCTCTCTAGCTTCTCCATCCTCATCTTCTAGGTGTTTTACTCCTTCTCAGTCCTCCTAATGGATTTCTTATTTTCAGTCTTCCTTTCCTATACTATTATCTCCTATGATATTTTTGGATGACGTCTAAAGTTCTCCTTCTGTAGGGTGACACCTTATACTGGAGAACTGGCACCCTAAACTGTGAGATATATGGTATACCCCTTCATACTCAAAAATTCCCTAAATCATCCTTAAATTATGTTAATGAAGGGTTAAATGATATTGTTTATTTATTTATTTATTTATTATTGTTTATTTATATAATACCATTAATTTCATGACGCTTTACATTTGAGGGTTTACATACAATACACAAAGTATACAAACAGATATAATACTAACAGTGACCGACTGGCACAGTGGGAGGGGGAAAGTACTGCACCCAGGTCACATTAGACTACAGCACCCTGACCGCAGTAGAGTTCTGCACCCAGGTCACATTAGACTACAGCACCTTGACCGCAGTAGAGTAGTGCACCCAGGTCACATTAGACTACAGCACCTTGACCGCAGTAAAGTAGTGCACCCAGGTCACATTAGACTACAGCACCCTGACCGCAGTAGAGTTCTGCACCCAGGTCAACACCCTGACCGCAGTAGAGTTCTGCATCCAGGTACATTAGACTACAGCACCCTGACCGCAGTAGAGTTCTGCACCCAAGTCACATTAGACTTCAGCACCCTGACCGCAGTAGAGTAGTGCACCCAAGTCACATTAGACTTCAGCACCCTGACCGCAGTAAAGTAGTGCACCCAGGTCACATTAGACTCCAACACCCTGACCGCAGTAGAGTTCTGCACCCAGGTCAACACCCTGACCGCAGTAGAGTTCTGCATCCAGGTACATTAGACTACAGCACCCTGACCGCAGTAGAGTTCTGCACCCAAGTCACATTAGACTTCAGCACCCTGACCGCAGTAGAGTAGTGCACCCAAGTCACATTAGACTTCAGCACCCTGACTGCAGTAGTGTTCTGCACCCAGAACACATTATACTACAGTACCCTGACCGTAGTAGAGTTCTGCACCCAGGTCTCATTAGACTACAGCACCTTGACCGCAGTAGTGTTCTGCACCCAGGTCACATTAGACTACAGTACCCTGACCGCAGTAAAGTAGTGCACCCAGGTCACACTAGACTACAGCACCCTGACTGCAGTAGTGTTCTGCACCCAGAACACATTATACTACAGTACCCTGACCGTAGTAGAGTTCTGCACCCAGGTCTCATTAGACTACAGCACCTTGACCGCAGTAGTGTTCTGCACCCAGGTCACATTAGACTACAGTACCCTGACCGCAGTAAAGTAGTGCACCCAGGTCACACTAGACTACAGCACCCTGACTGCAGTAGTGTTCTGCACCCAGAACACATTATACTACAGTACCCTGACCGTAGTAGAGTTCTGCACCCAGGTCACATTAGACTCCAACACCCTGACCGCAGTAGAGTTCTGCATCCAGGTACATTAGACTACAGCACCCTGACCGCAGTAGAGTTCTGCACCCAAGTCACATTAGACTTCAGCACCCTGACCGCAGTAGAGTAGTGCACCCAAGTCACATTAGACTTCAGCACCCTGACCGCAGTAAAGTAGTGCACCCAGGTCACACTAGACTACAGCACCCTGACTGCAGTAGTGTTCTGCACCCAGAACACATTATACTACAGTACCCTGACCGTAGTAGAGTTCTGCACCCAGGTCACATTAGACTACAGCACCTTGACCGCAGTAGTGTTCTGCACCCAAGTCACATTAGACTTCAGCACCCTGACCGCAGTAGAGTAGTGCACCCAGGTCACATTAGACTACAGCACTTTGACCACAGTAAAGTAGTGCACCCAGGTCACATTAGACTCCAACACCCTGACCGTAGTAGAGTTCTGCACCCAGGTCACATTAGACTCCAACACCCAGATCGCAGTAAAGTACTGTACCCAGGTCACATTAGACTTCAGCACCCTGACCGCAGTAGAGTTCTGCACCCAGGTCACATTAGACTTCAGCACCCTGACCGCAGTAAAGTAGTGCACCCAGGTCACACTAGACTACAGCACCCTGACTGCAGTAGTGTTCTGCACCCAGAACACATTATACTACAGTACCCTGACCGTAGTAGAGTTCTGCACCCAGGTCACATTAGACTACAGCACCTTGACCGCAGTAGAGTTCTGCACCCAGGTCACATTAGACTACAGCACTTTGACCACAGTAAAGTAGTGCACCCAGGTCACATTAGACTACAGCACCTTGACCGCAGTAGAGTTCTGCACCCAGGTCACATTAGACTACAGCACTTTGACCACAGTAAAGTACTGCACCCAGGTCACATTAGTCTCCAACACCCTGACCGTAGTAGAGTTCTGCACCCAGGTCACATTAGACTTCAGCACCTTGGCCGCAGTAGAGTAGTGCACCCAAGTCACATTAGACTACAGCACTTTGACCACAGTAAAGTAGTGCACCCAGGTCACATTAGTCTCCAACACCCTGACCGTAGTAGAGTTCTGCACCCAGGTCACATTAGACTTCAGCACCTTGACCGCAGTAGAGTTCTGCACCCAGGTCACATTAGACTCCAACACCCAGATCGCAGTAAAGTACTGTACCCAGGTCACATTAGACTACAGCAGCCTGACCGCAGTAGAGTTCTGCACCCAGAACACATTAGACTACAGCACCCTGACCGCAGTAGTGTTCTGCACCCAGAACACATTAGACTACAGCACCCTGACCGCAGTAGTGTTCTGCACCCAGAACACATTAGGCTACAGCACCCTGACCGCAGTAGAGTTCTGCACCCAGAACACATTACACTTCAGCACCCTGACCGCAGTAGAGTTCTGCACCCAGAACACATTAGACTTCAGCACCCATATCTCAGTAGAGTTCTGCACCCAGGTCACATTAGACTCCAGCACCCATATCTCAGTAGACTACAGCACCCAGGTATTTGTGTATTCTATCATCCAGACGTCAGGAGACTCCAGCACCCATATCCTAATAGACTCTATCACCCTGACCTAAGTAGACTTCAGTACCCCGATCTCAGTAGAATCCTGCAACCAAACCTGACTAGACTCCAACACCCACGTCTCAGTAGACTCCAACAATTTGACTTTTATAGATTCCAGTACACAGATTTCCTTGCCCATAGACCTTAAGCTGAGCGCAGCACTGAGACCTCAACAGTCCCCAGTGCCCAGACCTTAGCAGACCCAGTACCCTGAACCAGTTCAATAGACCTCTGATGGTTACCTTGGCTACTTAATTCTGCTCAAAAACCAAACTTCTCAGCTTCAGCCTCCTCTGCCTGTCCATGCTAGAAGTCGCCCCACATGACGATATAACATACTCTTATAGGAGTTCAAGAAATCTTTCCTTTTTTGTGGCGCTTCCACGAGAGAAGACAAAACAGAGATTAGATGTCGTACAATATTTACCTCGACTACTATTGGCGGTACAATCTTGCTACTGAAACTGCTTAAAAGTGACATCATGTAAGACAGGTGTGACATGGCAGGAGATACCTCTAGATCTAACCTCCTGATTCTGAACATCTTATATTCTCAATGTTCATTGATCTACTAGTATATCTCAGCCATCTTTTAATATCCTCTGTTCATCCTGTTTCAATAAATCCTTTTATTACTGGATTCACTTCTTTTTGATGTAACAACTCATGTTTTTTCCACACTGTCTGTCCAAGCTTTTAATAAGATCTGTTCCTTCAGATTTCCTCTTCCATTTACTAGTATCTATTGTATTCCTTACTAATCTTTTATTTCTCACTGACTCCTCCAGCTCCAGTTATCTTCTGTTCTTCTTCATTCCAGATTCACTCCAACATTTTGCATGTTCTTCCTGACTCTTCTCTTCCCCACTGGGTAAAACTTCCTACAGGTATTTCCTAACATCTGCTTGGTTCCCTTTATCATCTATTGTCTATTATATCTCCTGGCTCATTCTTTCATCTTCTAAGCTCATCTTTCTTCTTTGTTCTCATCATCAAATCTAATGTCTACTACTCTCAAGACTCGTTCCTTCATCTCCTAACATCTCCCATTCTACTAAATTCTTGTCATCATCTTCAATTGTCTACTGCCTCGTCTAATTCATTCACCTTCTTAATATCTCCTAAGTTCTCTTCATCATCTTCGTTTGTTTACTGTTTTTCCTGATGCACCTTCTAACATCTCCTGGCCTTCTTGGTTTTCTTCTTCGGCATTTACGGTCTACTATTCTTCTTAATTCACTCATTTAGCTCCTGATACATCCTTTACTTCTTGGTTCTCCTCATCTACTTCTAATATCTGTGATTCCTTCTGAATCACTTTTTCCTACTATCTTATTTGTCCAGACAATTACTAACGTCTTGTCCTCTCAATTCTCTTCATCACTTTGTCTATATCTGACATGTTTGTTTTTTCATCCACTAAATTCTGGTATTTTTTTACACTTCCCAATTGACAACACAATTTTCTACCTGAATGGAGTTGGAATGTCACTTTAGATGTAGTGTAACCCCCTCACAGGAGTTACTAATGGTTATTTGGCCATATAAGTGCCTTACATGTTATGATAGATTGTATGTGTTGTCATGTTTATTCTGTGTTCATTTGTGTAATGTTGTTAAGCTATTGTTCTCTGGTTTCACTTGTCCTAGTGAGCTGTGGTCTCCATAGCACCACACACTATAGTGGGTGGATCTGTAGCTGGAACAGGAAATAGTCATAGCAGAGAGAGGAAGTAGTATTCTGTAAGAGCCAGGGAAGGAGAAGGAGCAAGGAGAAGGGTGGCAGTGGCCATCTTGTGTTTCAGATACTGTGTTGTGAGGATTGCCACAGCAGTAGCAGGGCAGAGAAGCTGTGTGACAGCGCCCCCATCACCATCAGTAAGAGGACAGGATTATATCAGGCTAAGCAGAGCTATAACCCTGGCAGCCTGCACCTACCTCTACAAGGTAACTGAGCCCCTGCAGTAGACCAGAAGCTGGATCTGCAGACATCTTAGACTCTCTGCTAATACAGGGGAAGGTGTCAGCCAGCTACAAGCCCCTGTGCCACAGCTCACTGCTACAGGACAAGTGACCAGCAGATGCCTGTTACAATAAAGCAGTGAGCACTTCTACTGATCCTGGCCTGGACATTGCCTTCCTTACAGCTAAGCCCTGGGCAAATGCTCTTTGTTGGAGTAGAGCACTGGCACCCACATCACCATCTCCAGCCCAGGGACCAGCGGGTGTCTCAATACTCCAACTGGCGTCACAACTAACTGACTCTGCCTATTTCCCTGTGCACCTCTCCTGGGAGTTCTGGTGCCTATAAGGTCACCGTGACAGTCCAGCTTTCTGCACGGTTCTCCCGGGGTGGTCGCAGTTGGCGTCACGAACAGGATTTCTGTGCCATTGTAAAAAGAAGGGAGGCACTTGAGCTGCTGGCAGGAAAAAGGATCTATGACTGCGACACTGTGCAGTATCGCCATCTTGGCCCTGCATCGCACGCTATACCTGAATCTACAGCACAGGCAACAGCAGGTGAGCCACGTACTGCCAGTATGTTTAGGAACAAAGAAAAAAGGGATTTTGTCAGTTTTAAACACCAAGGGTCCAGTAGTGAGGATGAGGAAGAGGGGTGTAGTGTTTCAGCCCCCACAGCTGCAGTAATGCCAATCACAATGCCTTATTACCCAGGCGTGCCATGGCTGCCACTCTATGTAGGCGAGCCAAATACCCTAAAGGACTTTAAAGGAAAGATGCAAGCAACTTTCAAAGTTTATCCCCTCACTGCTGAGCAGAAGGTTGCTATGTTAATGGGTCAGATGGGAGGAGCAGCCCTCCGTGAAGTTAAGTCCTGGGATGTTAAGGAGAAACAAACTGTTAAGCAAATATTTGATAAACTGCGCGCCATATTTGAAACTAAGACTCTGTCAGAACTAAAAGCTCGGTTCTTTAGCCGCAAGCAGAACACAGGTGAAAGTCTTAGAGACTATGCTCTGAGCTTGGATGAAGCTCTCCGCCAGGTTGCTCAACTAGATCCTCACGAGCGTCACAATTATGATTGCACGCTGAAGGAGCAATTCATCGAGGGTGCTACACCTGATGCAGTTAAAATGCAACTACGTATGCTTAACTCTCAAGACCCTGACCGACCCTTCAACCTATTTAAAGAGACAGCCATCCAAATCCTTAAAGTGGACACAATGCCAGAGGAGCAGCATAATGTGCCCTCAGCTTCTACAGCACCTCCGCCCTGTGTAATCCAACAATCCATTGCTCAGTGCGCACAGATCCAACCTTCTGACTCCAACATTGAACTCCAAGGACAAATCGCTGAACTTTCAAAGAATCTAATTAAGCTTTGCAAAAAAGTGGATGACCTTCAGCTGACACCACCGAGGTCTCCCTCATCCCGGCACTGGCAGCGACCTTCGCCACGTCAGTATTCACGCAGACCGTTATTCCGACCCGGTCGCAGGGTCACGGACCAGTTTGATTCATCCGGAAGGCCCATCTGTCGAAGTTGTCATTTACCAGGACATGTTGAACGAGAATGCCAGTCTTTAAACTAGGCCGTCCTGGGGCAGAGGACCTACCCCCAGGAGACAACCACCACCATGGTCCACTATCACCTGATTGGGGTCGACATTTCATTGGAGACCGCCCTATCCTTTCCATCAATATGAACAACATACCACTGACTGCTCTCTTGGATACAGGATCACAGATGACTACCATGCCCCTTGCCCAGTTTGAAAAATATTGGTCTCGAGATCAGCTACAACCATGCAATCCTCATGAGCATGTGACTCTAATTGCCAGCAATGGACAAGAACTTAAACAGGTAGGATACTTCCTAGCCACCCTTAAGATTGGCAAAACCGAACTGAAGGATCAAGGGATTGTCATTGTGGACGTTGCCAAAGACAGAGACACTCCCTCCATCATCATTGGGACCAATGTCTTAGTTAATTGTTTTGATGAAGCCATTGCTGCCTTGTCTGACACTCTTCAAATAGCCGCTCCAAAAGAGAGACACATCTACCATAAGGCCATTAAGGTTTTGGTACAACAACAACAGGTACAACTTTCCCAAGGTGAGATCGGAAAAGCTAGGGTGACTGACGCTAGACCCATCATCTTACCACCTAGTCATGTGATGATGGTCTGGTGCCGGGCCAGGTTTGGTGTCAAAGGCAGGGATTACTCCGTGCTCATCGAGTCAATGCCTACGGATCGTACAGTTATTGCTGCCCGTAGTTTGGCTAAGGTGACCCATGGACGAGTCCCTATACAATTGTTGAATTTTGGGGATTCTGAAGTTACACTACCTCGGTATACAGTGGTTGCCAAATTATCCAGAGTTCAGGATGCCGATTGCCTCCAGAGAGTCCATTGTGTAGCTCAGACCACCAATTCACAACCCACATGTAACCCCACTGGGGAGCAAAAAGAATGGTGGCAAGAGATTCACCTTGGAACCCCTGAGACGCCTTCATCTCAGCTGGAAGGGGTATTGCGGGTAGTTCACGAATTCGAACACATTTTCAGCAAGTCCCCTATGGACTTTGGCCATGTCACTGCAGTAGAACACACAATTCAAACTGGTGATCATCCTCCCATCAAGGAAAGACATAGGCCCATTCCCCCAGCACAATACCAACAAGTAAAAGGCTTACTCCAAAACATGAAGGATTCTGGTGTCATAAGGAACAGCCGAAGCCCTTGGGCTGCTCCCTTAGTACTTGTCAAAAAGAAGGACGGTACTATTCGCCTTTGCGTGGATTACCGCAAATTGAATGATATCACCCACAAGGATGCGTATCCGCTGCCCCGGATAGAAGGAGTCCCTTGCAGCTCTTCAGTCTGCAGCCTACTTCTCTGTCCTGGACCTTACCAGTGGATACTGGCAGGTCCCTATGTCCCCAGCTGATGCTGAAAAAACTGCCTTCACAACACCAATGGGTCTGTTTGAATTTGACCGGATGCCATTTGGGTTGTGCAATGCGCCTGCCACATTCCAACGGCTCATGGAATTCTGTTTAGGTCATCTAAACTTTGAGTCTGTCCTGTTATATCTGGATGATATAATTGTTTACTCCAGGACATATGCAGAGCATTTGGATCACCTTGCGAGAGTGTTTGAGTCTTTGGATTGCTATGGTCTGAAACTCAAGCCTTCCAAATGCCATCTCCTAAAATCTGAAATCCAATACCTGGGACACATCGTGAGCGCTGATGGGGTGTCACCAGATCCTCAGTACACTGAACGGATACGCGACTGGCCAACTCCTGAAACGGTAAAAGACATCCGTAGATTCCTTGGGTTCGCCGGTTATTACCGCCGATTTGTAAAAAACTTTGCCCGGATTGCTGCACCCTTACAGGCTGTACTGGTAGGTCAGTCTACCACCCGATCTGGTAAGAGTCCAACTATCCAATGGACCCCTGAAATGCAAAAAGCATTTGATGAGTTAAAAGCGGCCTTAGTCGGTCCAAATGTCCTTGCTTACCCTGATTACAGTAAACCGTTCATTCTGCAAACAGACGCAAGTAAAACTGGACTTGGTGCTGTCCTGTCCCAGAAACAAGAAGGTTTGATTAGACCCATTGCATTTGCCAGTCGATCGCTTCGGGCGACTGAACGTAATGCCTCTAACTATAGCTCCTTTAAGTTGGAGTTTCTGGCTTTGGTTTGGGCAATTACTGAAAAATTCCATCATTATCTCACCGCCACTCCTTTTGTTGCATATACAGATAATAATCCTCTGACCCATCTTAGCACTGCCAAATTGGGAGCAATTGAGCAGCGTTGGGCTTCACGTCTTGCCAATTATCAGTTTACCTTAAAATTCCGTGCAGGGAGGGAGAATGTTAATGCTGACATTTTATCTCGGTTACCCCAAGAGTCAATTAATGACCTAGATGACCCTGACATATGGGAAGAAATTGAACTCCCTGACTTCTATGACAAAGTCACTCAACGTGTTAATCAAAATGTCCGGACTAAATATTGTACCCTTCAGACCGTGCGAGTTGAGTCCCTCCATCATATGGATTGGGAACAAGTCCAAAAACAAGATCCAACATTGCAAAGATTAAAAGACCTTTTAAAAGATTCTAATTCAATAGGTCCAGATAACAATGCAAGCCCTGAACTTCAAAATCTTTGGCGAGAGCGCGGTCGTTTAACCTATCTGCAGGGAAAACTGGTCCGCCGTTATGTAAATCCTCGTACCCATGAGCGAGTGTTTCAGATTGTGATACCAAGACAAGACGCTCCTTTGATCTTGGATGCGTATCATAATCAGTCAGGACATTTCAATGCCCAAAAGACAGAACGAACCATTAAGGATCGTTTCTACTGGGTGGGAATGCGCCCTCAAATTGAACAGTGGTGCCGGGATTGTGCACAATGTGCTTTGCGGAGAGGATCTAACCAACGGGCCCCTCTACAGGGCATTGTCACAGTCAGACCACTAGAGTTGGTAGCACTTGACCACGTCAAGTTGACTCCAAGTCGGTCAGGTTACACTTATGCACTAACAATGATTGATCATTTTTCAAAATTCATGGTTGTAGTCCCAGTAAAAGATCTCACTGGTAAAACAGCAGCTCGGGAATTCCAAAGACATTTTGGGCGACCCTACGGTTATCCTGAAAAGATCCTTACTGATCAAGGTCCTGCATTTGAGTCAGAGCTTTTTCAAGAGTTCTGCAACCTCTATGGGTGTCAAAAGATCCGCACTACAGCCTACCATCCCCAGGGTAATGGGCTTTGTGAAAAAGCCAATCAAATCATTATCAACATGCTGAGAACAGTTGCCCGTGAAAGACGATCTGAGTGGCCAGAGCTATTGCCAGAGATCACTGAGATCTATAATAACACCAGACAGGATTCCACAGGGTACACTCCTGCATACCTCCTTAGAGGACAGATAGGGCAGCTCCCCGCTGATCACCAAATGGGAGTGATTACAGAGGTTAGGTCCCCACCTTTACCAAATGACACTTGGGTAGCAGAAAGACTAAGGGTTAGTAGAGAACTTCAGGAACTTGTGTGTAAATCTCTGGACCAGGCTAGACACAAACAGGCTCTCCAGTATGACAAAGGAGCAAATGCTCAACCCTTGCAACCTGGAGATAAGGTCCTAAAAAGGCGACATGTTAGGCATCATAAGTTAGAGGATCGTTGGGAAGACAAAGCCTATGTTGTCCAAGAGGCACCACATGATAACTCTAAAGTGTGTAAAATTGTTCCAGAGGATGGAGAAGGTCCATCCCAGCTAGTGTCTAGAGATGATCTCAAAGTCTGTCCCTCCTCTTATACAAGTCCTAGAGTGACCCGTCGGTTACCGGCTACTCCACACGCTCTGTCACAACCAAGACGGACATTACCCTGTATACCCATTCCTGGCCAACATGGTACAGAATTAGGACTTGCTCTGGCTTCCCCTAACTTATACTTCTTTGTGAGACCTACGGTTACACCGTTGCAAAGAGAGACTCCTTCTGTGTCAAGGGAAACAAGTGACTCCATTTCCTTAGAGGACTTTGTATCAGAGACTCCAGACACTCAGGTACTCCCTGTTGAGAGAGAGGAGGCCTCAGAGTCTGAAACAATTTCTCAAAGGAGATCCCAAAGGGTAAACAAGGGTAAACCCTCAGTTCGCTACAGCCCTTAAAGGAGCATGTCAAGATCAGCCATAGTGGACTGTGCATTTCAGCTGATCATCTGCCTTGGAGACTGTTGTTTATCTTCACTTCAACAAATAAGCCATATACCTGGTGCCATAGTGGCGACACCATGCTTGGACTGCCCAAAGTTCTACCTCTATGTTTATTATTTGTTCCTAACCCATTTAACGTTTATTCCATTTACTTTGTACTATGGGATATTTAAGCCATTGACTGTTTTCTGTGTTATTGGTAGCCCGAGGACGTGCTACATTCAAGAAGGGAGGGATGTAACCCCCTCACAGGAGTTACTAATGGTTATTTGGCCATATAAGTGCCTTACATGTTATGATAGATTGTATGTGTTGCCATGTTCATTCTGTGTTCATTTGTGTAATGTTGTTAAGCTATTGTTCTCTGGTTTCACTTGTCCTAGTGAGCTGTGGTCTCCATAGCAACACACACTATGGTGAGTGGATCTGTAGCTGGAACAGGAAATAGTCACAGCAGAGAGAGGAAGTAGTATTCTGTAAGAGCCAGGGAAGGAGAAGGAGCAAGGAGAAGGGTGGCAGTGGCCATCTTGTGTTTCAGATACTGTGTTGTGAGGATTGCCACAGCAGTAGCAGGGCAGAGAAGCTGTGTGACAGCGCCCCCATCACCATCAGTAAGAGGACAGGATTATATCAGGCTAAGCAGAGCTATAACCCTGGCAGCCTGCACCTACCTCTACAAGGTAACTGAGCCCCTGCAGTAGACCAGAAACTGGATCTGCAGACATCTTAGACTCTCTGCTAATACAGGGGAAGGTGTCAGCCAGCTACAAGCCCCTGTGCCACAGCTCACTGCTACAGGACAAGTGACCAGCAGATGCCTGTTACAATAAAGCAGTGAGCACTTCTACTGATCCTGGCCTGGACATTGCCTTCCTTACAGCTAAGCCCTGGGCAAATGCTCTTTGTTGGAGTAGAGCACTGGCACCCACATCACCATCTCCAGTCCAGGGACCAGCGGGTGTCTCAATACTCCAACTGGCGTCACAACTAACTGACTCTGCCTATTTCCCTGTGCACCTCTCCTGGGAGTTCTGGTGCCTATAAGGTCACCGTGACAGTCCAGCTTTCTGCACGGTTCTCCCGGGGTGGTCGCAGTAGGATTCTATGAGCCATAGTTATTAGAATGGTTCCCTACTCAGGAATGGTGGGAAGGACATTGATGGAGAAGGAAGTAGTGGTGAACTTTACTCACCTATAGCATCAAGCTGAATAGAGAACAGAATTCTCTGTTAAGGCTACTAGAATGTGGATATACAATCTCAGAAGAGGCAAACATTTTTCTTAAGCAGTAACAAGTCTCTTGAATGGTAACCACATCACATTGCTATTAGTAGCATCCTCATTTGTATGGGTCACCTCTTAGCTGGTCACCAATGTCCTGGTGGTGACTGCTGTTCATTCACTTGCACTTTACGTGGTCTAGTCTGGTCTGGTCTCACTGTGGCTTCTTCACAGAGGTGTGCTCCTCACTGTCTACCTTAAATTTATCACTGTGGTTTAATGTCTCATAATGTCACAATCTCCTAGCCATCTCAGGCTATGGTATCACTTTAAAGACTATGGTCTTGTCACCATGTTGGATCCTTTCTTACAGCGGAGGAATGGGTCTCCTCTAGCTGGACAAAGTAAAGATTACAATCCAGGCTGTTGTCCTAAGGGCCAAATCCAACGCCTTGTGTGATGCAGGTAACAGTTCATGTGACATCTGTTTTTTCCTGGTTTGGCCTAAAGCTCCGGTAAACCGAACTCAGTGTATCATTTAAGTAAAAGACAATGGACCCACGGTCAGGCTGAAACTCACAGCATCACATTATGATGAGGTTAAATTCAGCCGAGCTATGGTCAGTGTAGGGAATACAGCCGTCACGTAGATCATGCAATCCACTACCTGGCCACTATACAGTGTACAGATCTATCTGCTTCTGGCTCCATACACTATATATTATGGGGATTGGATGCAGCACTGCACAGATGATCCATGGGATAGGTTATCAATTGATAAAGACCCCCGCCACAGACAAAAGCTACTGTGCAGAACCTTAAAAAATGGACTGATATCTTTTGGTAAGGTTCTTCATCCATATTCCTTACTGAAATTTTTAATTTTTCCAATGGCATCTATTATATTCAATAATAAATATGTGAGTCTGTGGTCCTTTCAATACATCCATTACATATTGTCTATGCGTATCCCATATGAATTATATGACCCGTCTCTCGTTTCCCAGTTCCACCCTAATCTACATTACAATACACTTTACTTTGAAGATGTATGCTACACCTGCTGCCCGCCGCATAAATCCTTCTACAGTTCTTCTATCCTCCTCTAAACAACTGTGTCCTATTGTTCTCTCAGAGAAATCTGTCTCTCTATTTTATTACCTTTCATGTCTTGTTGTCAATTTTTCGACCCCTCAGCTAATGGCATCGTTACTGTACTTCTCGTGGCGGCCTCTTTACCGCCATCTCCATTTTCCCTGTTTGTGTTACCGCAAGGTTATTATTCTTTTTGCTTACACATCTGTGTCACATCGCGAGGTTCTTCACAAACCATGTGATGTTTTTGAATCTCATTTTTGATATTGTGATGCTCTGCCGTAGACGAGTCTTCCTATGCCAACTAATGATGCGATATGCTCTCGTTCTAAAACATTAGTTCAGTTTATGCAGAGTATTTTTTTATGCCGGGATCGAGCGCTTCCATTGCGTAGGAAATTGTAGGCCTGGTACAATTTACAAGGTTGATTAAACGATAATGATCATCGTATGTTTGTTTTGAAGTGAAGAAAATTGCTTCTGCCGGTCGGAAAATTTATCAAAACTGCTAAAAAAATAATTACGAGTTGTTAATCACTAGGGCAATTTGTTGTTGGGGAGGGAGATGCCAAAATTGTCTAAATCAGGGTTGTCTGGTTTGGAAAATCTTTTTTTTTTACTTGAAGGGTATGGGTGGCTTTCGCTTATTCCCTAAGTGAACAGCTGTTATCTGGCAGAAGAACCTAGCTGCAGTGGTTTAGTTTTCCTGCAGCACCTCCGCAGGGAAAGCTAGGAATTACACAGTGGACATATAGGAAATAAATATACAAATAAGGGCTCGTTCACATCAGCGTTGTGAACTCCGTTATGCAGGTTTCCGTTTCCTGCATAAAACAGAGGCAAGAGACGGAAACCTGCAGGAGTCTCTCTCACCCATTCATTTGAATGGGTGAGAGAGATGTCCGGCCGTGAGCGGCGGTGAGCGTTTTATGCTCTCCGCCGCGAAACCGGGTTTTATAATCCGGACACAGAGTCGGACATGCAGTACTCTGTGTCCGGATAAAAAAATCCGGTTTCGCGGCGGAGAGCATAAAACGCTCACCGCCGCTCACGGCCGGACCTGGTCTGTGCTTTCCGTCTTCTGGCATGCAGAAGACGGAAAGCACAGAACGGAAAGAAGAACGCAGGTGTGAACCCAGCGTCAGTCCTCCTTGGTGGAATAGGTTAACTTTCTTTAGCTCCACCTTTTGGAAGGTAACTCCATATAGGTTAATGCCTGAATTTCCTTTAACCTAGTAGCACAAGGTGGAAACAAAGCCGAGCCAGAATATCTCCTCCAAAAGAAAGAGTAATCCATCCGCAGACAGCTCTTTTAAGGTTATTGCCTCTCATTGGGGTAAAGCAGGATACAGGTTGGCCGGGTTAGAAGTCATAGCTGTGAGTCAGAAGGGGTCTCCTTAACAGGGTTGTGCCGTTACGGAGAATTAGAATTATTCCGTATTTGGGACCTCCAGTGATCAGGAGATCGAATGAAAGTCCCCCTTAAACCTCCATATGAATAGAGCATCAATGTCAATCTCCAGCAGGGCCCGAAGCCCAATGCTAGTGAGCGGAGCACTGGTCATGCAAGTGCACTTGTGCTCCATTTACAAGGAGGCTTTAGGAAGTCTTTTGTCCCTTATTTCCTGAACGCTGGTGGACCTGGCGGTTAGAGCCCAAGCAATCTGACACTTATCTCCTATCCTGTGGATGGTGGATAAGTGTCCTTGATGGCACAACCCATTTAAGGAAACATTGTCTCAACCAGCTGCCTGAAACCATGTGTCTGTCCATATCCAAAACCAAGAATGGAGACTAGACAGAAAAATGGTATAATGAAAAGATCTGTACCAGTTCTGTGTTTTCGACCCACTCCCGGATTTGATTTACAAACTCTGATGAAAAACACTATGTGTAAATAAAGCCTTATGGTCATATGACAGAAGGTCTCAGATGATTTGCTCAAATATTTTTGGCTGCAGGACTCATCTCAGACAGTGTAGCCCTAGCCGAAAAGAAAATGGGACATATTGTATCAATGAAGACTGGTGTATTGAACGCCAGTCTTGATAACCCCAGTGCCGGTGGAAGACCCGCCTGATTTACGAGGAGACATACACCTCTTCAAAATTTCAGCAGCTCCTCGGCCAGGTCGTGTGTCTGTGCTGGAAGTAAACTGATGTAAATAGTATTACATCAACCGCAACTCCTGCACTCCTTTCCAAAATAGACAAACATCTGTTATAAAGTAAATTATACATGTGTCCCCGCACAGCTTTCATTTCACACCCTGCATCTCAAAAGTGAAAGCTGTTTTGTGATTGGTTGCTATGGGCGACAAAGATCTTTTTATCGTCTGGGTTGCTGTATATATATATATATATATATATATATATATATATATATATATATATGATTTATTGAATATAAAAATGTATAACATTCACAAAAATTCATCAATTCCTTAATGTTATGAACTTGATGCATAAAACAGCAGTGGCAGTTCCGATGACAGCACAGGGCACATGACATCATAGACATTCCATGACATCACACTTAGAATAGAATGTGTAAGGCTGGTAGTCTGTGCCATCTTGTGCCATTTGAGCTTAAGAGCTTGAAGAGGACGGTATGATCAGGTAGGGAGCTCTTCACTCAATGTTCACTATGTTCACAGATCGTGTAGCTGGGGGTCGGAGGGGGTTGTGGTGAAGCTGAAGCTGCACCATTAATCCCCTAAGGCCCTGTTCACATGGGGAGCGGATTGGTAGATTTTGGCCCCGAGAGTGATGCGGGGCCAAAATGAGCCTGCTGCGACTGTCGCGGCTTCCCCCTCCAGAGTACGCTTAAATGAATGGGCCTACTCCGGAGGGTGCTGCCATGAGGTGGATGCCGGGGCTGAATCAGCCGCAGAATCCTAATCAAGAAAGGACAGCTCGTTTCTTTTTGCCGTGAGCGGCAATATTCCTCTGACGGAATAAAGTTGCCTGGCGGTCTACATAGACCTCCATTGTGGGGGGGCGGATTATGATGTGGATTCAGCGCCATAATTCGCTCTCTCTTGACCCGTGTGAACGGGGCCTTACAAGCTTAGCAAAAATCCCTTGACTGTCAGGATGTTTTAGGGTTTGTTTGTTTTTTTGTTTGTTTTTTTAAAAAGACATTCTAAGAAATGTTTCTCATCCTGGCTAGTATCTATTGAAAAGGGGCCCGGCTACATGCCAGGGTCCCTTTTCATTTTCAATATGTATAGCGGTCAGGGAACCAAGCCATCCCCAACCGCTGTCATAGTGGTACCAGGCCCCGGCCATCTCCAGCTGGCTGTGGGCCCTGTACCTTCCAGGACACGGTCACAGACCACGATCGTTACGCCCCTATGTACAACAAGGTACCCAGCTTTCTCCCGACAGTAGGTGTCAGTGGACAGAATGATCAGACATGCTGAATTACAGCATGTCTGATCCTCTGGTCTAGCAGAAGATTAGTCATTGAAGGTTTGCAAGGGGCTTATTCACAACATGCTTGCTCGGCCAAGTGTGCATGTATATAGCAGGTATAGGGGGCACTCAGGGTGTATAACTGTCAGATAAGTGTTCAGCCAATAGCTATCTAGGCTAGGTTCACATCTGCATCTAGGCTAGGTTCACAAAGCAGCAGTTAACCACAGACACCCATGGACCCCATAGACTATAATGGGGGTCATCTGGGCATCTGTTGAATTTCATACTGAAACGAGTGAAGAGAGAAGTCCTCCGTGAAGGACTTTTCTATTTGCCGATTTTTGGCGGTTTCTCCAATGTAGACTCCAGCCCAGATGTGAACCTAGCCTAAGATGTACGGGCAGTCTTAGGGTATGTTCACAATATGTATTATACTGTGGAGCAGAGGATATATTATATTAGATTGTAAGCTCTTAAGAGCAGAACATATTGTATATTAAATTGTAAACTATTAGGGTAAGTTCACACCGGGTTCTTTGGTCAGGATTTTGAGGCCGTATTCTATCTTATATCTATCTATCTATCTATCTATCTATCTCCTATCTATCTATCTATCTATCTATCTATCTATCTACTATCTATCATCTATCTATCTCCTATCTATCTATCTATCTATCTATCTATCTATCACATATATATCTATCTATCTATCTATCTCCTATCTATCTATCTATCTATCTCCTATCTATCTATCTATCTATCTATCTCCTATCTATCTATCTATCTATCTATCTCCTATCTATCTATCTATCTATCTATCTCCAATCTATCTATCTATCTATCTATCTATCTATCTATCTATCTCCTATCTATCTATCTATCTATCTATCTATCTATCTATCACATATCTATCTATCTATCTATCTCCTATCTCTATCTATCTATCTATCTATCTATCTATCTATCTATCTACTATCTATCATCTATCTATCTCCTATCTATCTATCTATCTATCTATCTATCTATCCATCCATCCATCTCCTATCTATCTATCTATCTATCATCTATCTATCTATCTATCTATCTATCTATTATCTATCATCTATCTATCTATCTATCTATCTATCACATATCTATCTATCTATCTCCTATCTCTATCTATCAATCTATCTATCTATCTATCTATCTATCTATCTATCTACTATCTATCATCTATCTATCTATCTCCTATCTATCTATCTATCTATCTATCTATCTATCTATTCATCTCCTATCTATCTATCTATCTATCTATCTATCTACTATCTATCATCTATCTATCTCCTATCTATCTATCTATCTATCTATCTATCTATCTATCTATCTATTCATCTCCTAACTATCTATCTATCTCCTATCTATCTATCTATCTATCTATCTATCTATCTATATCTATCTCCTATCTATCTATCTATCTATCTATCTATCTATCTATCTCCTATCTATCTATCTATCTATCTATCTACCTATCCATCCATCTCCTATCTATCTATCTATCTATCTATCTATCTATCTAT